>NC_135962.1:24472423-24689480 GCF_053455715.1 Rhinoraja longicauda | reverse complement strand
CGTCTTCTGATACATTATTCAAAATCCCTCTAAACATGGGTATGCGGAGACACTCTTTCTCCCTCTGCATCACAAAATGTCATTTATTTTTGTGACGTTTAACATAGAGTAACTATTTTTAAAATGTTCAGTAGTTGCAAATGTATTAAAATGTGCTATGTAGAGTAAAATATGTTTTTTTTTCTCTCTACTAAACTGTTATCACGTTCTTCAAAATGATCAAATATACTGATTTATGATCACTCCTTTTTTTTGCAGTGGATTCCAGGGCATAGATTTGGGGAGAATCTGTGTGCCCTTTATCTTTGATTTTGCAATAATCTATTCGTTTTTTCCCCCTTTTGCAGAAGACGGCCAATATTTTTTAAAAGTCCTTATACCTAGCTATGCTGCCGGATCTATCATTGGAAAGGGAGGACAGACCATTGTCCAACTGCAAAAAGAGACCGGTGCCACGATCAAACTGTCCAAGTCCAAAGATTTCTATCCAGGTAGGTGGAAGCTACTCAGACGGGCTAATTGACCGGATGGGACAACGGTCGCCCCCAAATAATCGGACGATGCAAAATTAAGGGCATTTTTTCAGCGTGTCGGTTCGGACAGACCGAAGAATGTACTCTACTTACATTTCGTCCGCACTGTCAGTGAATTTATGCTGTTGTCTTCTGGAGTGGCTTTTCAAGCATGTGTATCGTTGCTCTTGTCATTCTCGCCCCCACGTCCCCGTTAGCTGTGAAACTAATTTGAAAGGATTGTGTATGTCTGAATGTGTATATGTAATCTGCACCCTTCCCCAGTGTTAAACGCACAGGGGGGGGGGGGGGGGGGACACAAGACGGGAAACTCTTTCTTCGCTTCATTTACCATAAATATGTCATCCGCCTGTAATGTTTATCTGATCATGTCTGTTGAACATTGTGTAAATTGTGCCAACTTTTTGTTCTGGAAGGAATTAAGAAAACCAAAGCTTGTGCGGTGATGATTCTGATGAATAAGATCTAGTATGGTAGGGCCTGGCGTCGTGTGTGCCATTTACTTCTGTCATTCATTTCGCTTTGGGAATGTGGCTGAAGTGAAAGGAGCTAAATTAAAAACCACTGGCTTGATGACAAACAAAAAGGTTATTGGTCTTGAATAAGTAAGCTACTTTGGAGCCCGCGGTTGCGTCCAATGGAATGAATGAATTCGTGATCGAACTGGGACAGCTGGCGTGACGCTGCATTCGAGCAAGTGGGGCATTTCATTTCTCAGGGACATTTAACTGGGTGAGAAAACTGGCTCGTTTTACCAGACCTAATTCACGGATGCTGAATAGACTACATACATTTATTTTTTCAGTTGCGTGATTTGTCAAACCGTGGCTTTTGTGTTTTTCGAAAGCAAAGGCAGACTCCCGGCAAGTTGCAGGCGCCCAATCCTGAATAGAATAACCCTGGCAACTGGAAGCAAAGCTTCTGTCTGGTTTTACTAGCTTGTGCGATGTAGAAAAAAAGGTTCAAGTTTATGCGGACATTACGCGTGGATTGCAGCGATTAATTTCTTCGGAAGACAGACATAAAATACTGGAGTAACTCAGCGGGCCAGGCAGCATCTCTGGAAAAAAAGAATAGGCGACGTTTCGGGTCGAAATCCTTCCAGACTGAGAGTCAAGGGAGAGGGAAAAAATAATTTCTTTTTCGGGCCTAGCGAGAAGCATTTCTTATCTAACATCACTTAAACGAGGATGAATGCAGCTTTGTAGTTTATGCACTATGTGTTCGATTGCTGGCCTCCGAAGTTAATTGTACTCCTTCCAAACTTCCCATTCCTTTATATGTATATGTAAGCGCGGGCACACACCTGCACACATGTATGCATGTGTGTTCAAATGCGTCCTCTTCCATAAACCTCCACCTGCTTTGACATCGCTTCCAAATTATGGATGTGCATGTCAAAACTCAGCAAGCAGAAGCACAAAATATTTATGGATCGGGGCCCATCTTACGCCACCTACAAACGCCACCTATCCATTTTCTCTAGAGATGCTGCCCGACCCGCTGAGTTACTCCACACACGCACACACACACCAAGCCAACCTATGCCTATCACAAACAGTGTGTGAAATGTGCAGTGGTGGGTGTAGCTGGTACCAGTCAGAATCGTCTTTTTTTCCCTCTGATTAAACAAGACAACTGTAGCTCTGTGCTTTCGAGCGAGCTGTGCGCTCCACCATTCAGTGTACCTTCAAATATCTGAAAATGATAGTTTATTGTTCAGCCATTAACTCCCGCAAATATGTTATAGTAAACTTTCCCGCCTCCATGCGCAACTTTCACGTAGATAGTTACCCTTTGAAAGGTCCAAAATCCCTCACATTGCTTTGCACTGAATTCATTTCGGAATGCATTTCAGTTCTGCTGTAAAGCAGGCAATTCGTCAGCGACCATCGGTTCCGTTTCGTGACCGAGTGAAAAGTCCCAGTGGTCCGCCAGAATACTAAAAACAAGTAGAATCTATGAATGTTTCATACCGTCAGTAAATCAAGATGTCGCATTTATTTACTGGGACATGACAAAAAAATATATTTGCAGGGTTCAAATGCATCCTCCATATATCGCCACCTGGTTTGGTATTGCTTCCAAATGATGGATGTTTATGATAAAAGTGGGCAAACGTAACCACAAAATATATTTATGGATCGGAGCCGATCTTCAGATTAATGGCAAACCTTGTCGCAAGCCGAAACGTCACCTATCCATTTTCTCCAGAGATGCTGCCTGATCCGCTGAGTTACTCCAGCACTTTGTATCTATCTTTGGTTTCAACCAGCATCAGCAGTTCCTTGTTATTACACAAAATATTTATGGCGATCTTACCGTAACATTTAATACATCAATGTTATGACAATCTATCTGGTTTATTTAATATAAGATATAATGACCGAACTAATGCTTTGTTATTTTTTTGTTTTTTTACCGGCACCTATATTTCGAAGCGTTCCATCCCATTTCATATTTAACCAAAGAGATATGCGAATGTTGATTTCTTTTGATTTCCATCCTGACCGTTGGGTGATACTACACGAAATAAATATTTGACATTGTCATCTAAGTTCATAATTGGCGTGTCAGTGGTAACGGCAGAATAAATTAACAGTAACAGCACGAACTGCAGCATAACAAGTAATGCAAGCTATGGAATAGCAGAGCCAATCTTAACTTCTTGTTACAGGACCAGGTCTCCCTTTTTTGTTACAGTCAGTGCACATTTAAAAGTAAAAATTAAAAATTATACTAAGCAAGGTTGACTGGATTTCTCCCTTCCACTTAATTGACAGTTGAATCATGTAATAAAGATGCACATCCATGCCTGCACTCTGATCTGTTCAGTGTTAGTACCTGTACAGATAGTGGTGCCATTAACAGTCTAGTCTGAACTTTCAAAAATATTTTCAGAAGAAATAATTCATCTCATGGCAGTGCTTTTAAGGTAGTGTTTACATGTGTTGTTCAGAATGGTCAATTAAACTGCTGTTAAGACAAATAAAACAACCATGTTTTCTGTTTGATTCCAGAGTTGTTTAAACATGTATTGAATATGGTAACTATAGCACAGTGTGATTATTAGTGAGATTTAATAAGCATTTCATGTCACAACAGTTAATGAATAAGTCATCAAAGATACTGGTTCTTTTTAAAAATGCATATTTTTCATATTGCTCCTAGTCAAACCACTTTAATATTAGAGATTTATTATATAGGGTTATAGGATAAGCATGTGAGCAAAAATGTAGTTCAGAGAATTTCCCAACAAATGTGCCTCCTAATTTCACTTTAATATATATTTTGCTGAATTGTTCAGATTACTATTTCCCCCATTCTGGCTGCAACTGCAATAAGGTAAATTAAAAAAAATAATCCAAAATTCAATAAGAATGAAATAAACAGGTGGATATAATTGATTGAGTTTTCTCAGCTTTAATCTGTCTGAAGATTAAATATCAGAACATATTATACCTATTCCAATTTCTATTGGAAATACAGACCACAATTGTCGTTACGGATTCAAGTTAATGTGGAATCCTTAAAGATATAAATATTTTTCTACTGTACATGGCCATATACCGTTTTACTACATAAGCTGATCACTTCATAGAAACAGTCTGTATCAGAGAATAACTGAGGCCGTTTTACATTTAACATTCATATTATTTAAAGAATGGTGCTTTCAAGTCATTTTATTAACTTGCCAAATGATTGTTTGTTAAAGATGGATCGCTGGTGTTCTTTGTTTTAAGTTCCTTTGTGTATCATTTTCTGAGTTGCTAAAATGCTGCATTATAAATTTCATAGTGATGCATTACTTTTAACTAAAGTTGCTACTCTCTATGTTAATTTTGTGGTGTCTTCTGAAGCAGAAAATTGCAATCATACCGTGTTTGTGCATAGCTATATCCTTTATTACTTTATATCTTTGCTAATGCAAATTGCATGCTGTATGCAGCACTGAACTCTGAGGATTCACGACATTCATTTCATTTTTTGAATAACTTTCTAAATGTTAATGATGGAATTAATGCCCTGCAGTTTTTACTGCTTAGTAAAGTTTCAACATTTTTGCAGACATTGTGTTGCAGAAAATACACAGTTTAAGAGATACAAAGTACACTGTATGCTTAATTGGTAAATGAAGTCCTAAATATTGATATACTTCATCTTTTGTAAGAGGAAAGGATGATGTGTTTGAGAAAGTCCGAATTACTGCAGTAATGTCACAGGTAGAATATAAAGAAGCTCCACATGTTTCATCGAGTTTATCCTGTAGGATATGGTATGAAAGGTACCTTGTTCAAGAAAAACAAAATGAGTTGTAGAGATTTTTGATCTGCACAAATCCCTTTATTAAGATTATGCATACTATTGCCAGTCGACTTGGCTGTTACCCAGAAGTGTTACAAATGTTTTTGGCTTACAGAAGCTTCTTGATGCCGCAGCCTATTTAATGTTAAAGCTCGGTACAATTGGGATAGGGAGGTGATGTGTTGACATATAGTGGATAGCCAGCTGCACACACTGGCAATTCTTAAAGGGACAGCTGCTGGTCATGTGACATGTTGGATTTAAATAGTTACTTTCTTTTGAACAGAGGATTTATTTGTGTTAAAATTAAGAAATAAAGGACAAAGTATTGAAGGAATGAGGTGGAGAGCAGAAAGTATAAAAAAAGCATGAAAATTCTAATGTGGATGGTATTGTAGTTGGGAATATTAATGGTTGGCCACATACTTGAAACATTTTCTAAAACGAGAGGCAACTTTCAGAATCAAGTGAATGATGACAAGTTAAAATACTGAGCAAAGTGCAATTCATGTTTTACTGTAATTTAGAAAGAAAAATAAAGAATACCGAAGAGTTGTGACTTACGACTTGGTGCTGGGTTAAAATTACCACGTTTTGCCAGTATACCAAACAAACAAAAAGCTTACTTGGAATTTTGGATTGATTCTTCTCTTTATGATACAAGAAGTTAAATGGAGTGTGGTGGCTCAGTTTAATTTAGTATAGAGATACAGCGCAGAAACAGGCTCTTCGGCCCACCGAGTCCATGCCGACCAGCGATCCCCATGCACTAACGCTATGCACTGACCCCATGCACTGCAGACTAGGGACAATTTACAATTATTCCAAGCCAATTGACCTACAAACCAGTACATCATTGGAATGTGGGAAGAAACCAGAGCTCCCAGAGAAAAGCAACACAGGTCACAAGGAGAACATACAAACTCCTTACAGACAAGCAACCACAGTCAGGGTCGAACCCGGGTCTCTGGCGCTGTAAGGCAGTGACTCTACTGCTGCTCCACTGTGCAGCCCTCACGTTCACCGAATAAATCTGGAATAGACAGTTCAGATGATGTTTTTAAAAAAATAGCTTTGCCTACATTCTTCAGAGAAATAAATCTGTTCTGACTCATATGTGACTCCAACGACAGGTGTCTTTATTGTCCAGGTGGTTGAATCATACCCCAGTACCCATCTTTCATCGCCATCTGCTCATCTAATTAGGAATAGAAAGTTAATGCAGTCCCGTAACACAACAGATAGACACACAGTGCTGGAGTAACTCAGCGGGTCAGGCAACATCTCTGGAGATAAAGGATGGGTGATGTTTCGGGTCAGGACCCTTCTTCAGATGTACACAGGCCTATACAGCACAACAGATAATTGAAATATTGTGTAAAATGATGACAGCAGAATTAGGCCATTCAGCCCATCGAGTCTGCTCTGCCATTTGATCATGGTTGATCTATTTTTCCCTCAACATTGTTCTTCTCTTCTGCCTTCTCCCTATTACCTTCTATACTCTTACTAATCAAGAACCTGTCAACCTCTGCTTTAAAAATACCCAATGACTTGGCCTCCACTGCCATTGTGGCAATGAATTCCACAGATTTACCACCCTTTGGCTCAAAAAATTCCTCCTCCTCTCCATCCCAAAGGTACATCCTTTTGTTCCGAGGCTGTGCCGTCTGGGCCTAGACTCTTCCACTACTAGAAACATCCACTCCACATCCACTTTATCTGAGCCTTTCATTATTTGGTAGGTTTCAATGAGGTCCCCTCTCATCCTTCTAAACTCTAGTGTGTCTAGTCCCAATGCCATCAAAGGTTCCTCATACATCAACCCAATCATCCCTGGGATCATTCTTGTAAACTTCCTCTGGACCCTCAGTAAATTCATTAAGATACGTAAATGTTAGCCTTACAGATCTTCTTAAATGTTGTAGTGTGATGAACATTAAAACTAAATAATAACAAAAATATTCATGACTGGGTGCTGCTAGATTTACCATGCCCCCCTATTTACAGGGGAACGATCACCCAGTGGATATCCCAGAGGTTCTCAGTTTGGAATCGCCATTACTGAGTAGCTTGGTTGTCTAAAAGCTGCATGAAGCCAACCCCATAAAAAGTGCTTAAAGATGCTTAAAGCATAGATGGTTGAGCACACTGTCTACACTGAGTTTGTATGTTCTCCCTGTGATCATGAGGGTTTTCTCCGGGTGCTCTGGTTTCCTCCCATATTCCAAAGACATGCATGTTTGTTGTTTAATTGGCTTCTGTAGATTGACCCTAGAGTGTCGGATAGTGCTAATGTATGAGTGATCGCTGGTTGGTGCAGACCTGCTGGGCCAAAGGGCCTGTTTCAAAGCTGCATCTCTAAACTAAACTAAGCCTGATTTGTATGGTGGTGTGGGTGGAGTTGGTGACCCCGTGGATTGTAGGTTACTCTTAGATCCACTCAGGAATGGGAGGGGGGGAGGGGGGTGGTGGGAAGTGATGTATGATCAAGTGGAGAGAGTTTGTTATTGTGAGGAGTGGTTTGTTTGGGAGACTGGAGTAAAAATATTCCTGCATCTCCTAGCCATGGGTGTCCAGGAATAACACTCACTCTTCCATGGAATCAATATTCCCTCTCTTTAGTTCCAAGGATGTAGAAAATATTCATTTAAAATATCTCGTATACTCCATTTTTCCACAGCAATTGAAATCATGAAGATTTGACTTTATTCTGGATGTATGGTCTGGGCATTTTGTTGTTTAATGTTTAAATGTCATGGTGGATTTTTTCTTTGGCTTTGTTTGGGAGTCAGAATCATTTATGATTTTTAAATTTAAGCCAGCACACGCTGAAAAAAAAGAAACAGGTTTTATTGGCTCTGTGCAGCTTTAACCCTGCTCTGTATTGTCAACAGGAAGATACCATATTTTTCTAGGTAGGATTGCCTCCCTTTTCCTTCCTCCCCCCCCCCCACCCCACCCCCCGAACAAATAACACTTCACCAAAAGTATGCATTCCAGCTGTTGTATGGAGAAACAAAGCCATATGCTTATGTCATGAGGATTGGTATTGTCAATTGTTTAAATATTGTAAGGCAAATAACTATTAATGTATAATACTCCAGAACTTGAGTGAAATACGTAATTGAGAATAAAAATGTTTTTGGTGATTGTTCCTGGATATATGTAATTATGTAATCATGCAGTAATTTAATTATCCAGTCTGGCTCAGCAATCAGGATATTAGAGTCATAGAGCAAAATACAGCATGGAAACCAGCCCTTCAGCCCAACCAAGATGCCCATCTATACTAGTCCAACCTGCCTGCCTGCGTTTGGTCCATATCCCTCAAAACTTTTACTGATGACTCAAAATTATTAATTGGTACAATACAACTTGTAGTTTACCATGCCCAGAACACTAACCTAAAAATGGTATTGCACTTCTTCAGTTAAAATAGAAGTATCTTCAAGATTTAGATTGGTAATTATTACAAAGCAGTATCAGTAATATTGCGCAAAGCCCTATCTGCATGGCGTCTTATCAATATATACCTCAACCTCAATGAGTCAACTCTGAAGGACAAATTGAACATCTGTTTGAATAACATTATTTCCAATATATTGGACTAGCAGATAGACTTTTGCTGTTAAGGAGTGAAAACAAGATGCTATAACATTTCAGTGTTATGGTAGCTGGTGAGGAAAATATTAACAAGCTGTCATGTATTAAATTAAAAATATCTTTTATTCTTAATAGGTCAATTGGAAATATAGATTTATTCATATAAATCATTATGTGCTCATTCTGACATGTTCCTCAGAAAAGTTTGAAACTCAGTGGTTCTCCATGTGATACCATTGAATAATTTCATTTTGATTTTGTTTGACTTTATGCTTTGCCTACATGTGCTGGCTAATTGGATCCAAAATCGACTTTTTGACACAACATGACTGAGTATGTGCAAGATATGACAAGTAAGTTCGCGGATGATATAATAGTGGATGGTGTTGCAGATAGGATGAAAGATGCCTGAGGCAACAGCAATATATATATATATATATATATATGTATATATTATATCAGATGGAAAGTTGGTGGAGTGGTGACAAATGGAGTTTAATCCTGAAAAGTGTGAGATGATGCATTTTGAGAAATCAAATAGGAGTAGGACATGCACAGTAAATGGTAGGGATGTTGATGAACAGAGGGACTTTGGGGTTCAGTTCCACAGTTTCCTGAAAGTAGCAGCAGAGATCGATACAGTGGTGATGAAGGAGTATGGCATAATTACCTTCACAGGTCAGGCCTTGGAATGTAAGAGTTGGGGCATTATTTTGCAACTTTACAAATCACTGGTTAGACTGCACTTAGAGTGCTGCTCCTTTCAGCAAAATCCCACTGTTCATCAACATTCCTTGGTGCCCTACTGTTTACTGTACATGTCCTACTCCCATTTGTTCTTGTCACCACACTATATGAAGAATGTGACTGTATTAGAGTGAATACAGAGGAGATTCACCAGGCTATTGCCTGGATTGGAGGAGTTTAGTTATGGGGGACTTTGGATAGTCTGAATTCATTTTCTCTGGAGTAAAGGAGGCTTATCAGTGACCAGATAGTATATAAATTTACATGAGACATAGGTAAGATAGATAGTCAGAATAGTTTTCTCAGGATAAGGTTATAAAAAACAAGAAGGCATAGGTTTAAGGTGGGGGTAAAGGGATTTGAGGCGATTTTGTTTTTACATAGTGGTTTAGGAAAATAACTGCAGATGCTGCTACAAATCGAAGGTATCACAAAAAGCTGTAGTAACTCAGCGGGTCAGGCATCATCTCAGGAGAGAAGGAATGGGTGACGTTTCATGTCCTCGAAACGTCACCCATTCCTTCTCACCTGAGATGCTGCCTGACCCGCTGAGTTACTCCAGCTTTTTGTGATACCTTTACATAGTGGTGATGTCTATAATTTGCTGCCAGAGGAGGTGATGGGGTCAGATACAATAACTACACTAAAGAAAAATTTAGAAGTGCATTTAAATGAGCAAGGCATAAAGGACGACAAGGGATAGGTGTTTCGTGACGAGACCCTTCTTCAGAAGACCTGAAAGGTCACCTATTCCTTTTCTCTAAAGATACTGCCTGACCCGCTGAATTACTACAGCATTTTGTGTCTATCTTCAGTGTAAACCAGCATATGCAGTTCCTTCCTGCATGCTAGGCATAAAGGACTATGGAATTCCAATTAAGTGTTGTCATACATAAGAGAGGTTGCACAGTGGCGCAGCAGTAGAGTTGCTGCCTCACAGTGCCGGAGACCTGGGTTGGATCCTGTTCATGGGTGCTGTCTGTACGGAGTTAGTATGTTCTCCCTGTGACCCTGTGGGGTTTTTCCGGGTGCTTCAGTTTCCTCCCACACTCCAAAGGCGTGTAGGTTTATAGGTTAATTGGCTTCTGTAATTTATCCTTGGTGTGTAGGATAGAACTAGTGTACGGGGTGATCGCTGGTCAGCGTGGTCTCAGTGGACCGAAGGGCCTATTTCCAAGCTGCATCTCTAAAACTAAAACAATAACGCACACATGTGCAGATAAAAGTAATTGTAAAGGGAAAAGGTATTATTTTATACAGACCTAATGGTAAATGTGACAGGTGAAGATAAGCAAAAACATGGTGAGCCAAAAGCCTGTTTCTGTTCTATGGCTTTTAATATTTTTGACAAACCATTTTCCTAATGTTATAAAGCGTGAGGATTTGGGATACTTAGACACTGTTGACCTCTTTTTTTTTAAACTGGTTCTTACGAAGGGTCCCAGACCTGAACTTTTAATTGATTTTCTTAACACTGTTGCTGCCTGCCCTGCTGATTGTTTCTAGCATTTTCTGTTTTTATTAAGCTGAAATTTAAATTTGAGAAGAGTTTCCATTTTGTTGGTTTTGTCTAGACTGTGTAGTTGCACTGCGATGTCAACAAACTGTCATCTTCATGTCCACTGGCTTTCACAAGGCCCGTGATAATTATTGCTTGGTACATCAATTAGCAGGAAATAATGAAAACCATCCTCTTTCATGGAATGGCCTTTAATTTTTTTCCATTCATCAACTGAATGTGTTTGAGTGCACATTCACAACAGATTACTGCATTACAATTTTTAATTAACACATTTGTGTAATTGGCATAATCCTAATTGAGTAATTATTGGGAAATAATTGGTTACAATTTCTGCAATAAGTGGGGAAGTGATACTCTTGGAATACACTGTAGGTGCGAACTTGGGTTTACACACAGAGCTCACAGAATAGGGACTTAGTGATTGAAAAGGTACTGCGGAGGCAGATATTCCTACTGGTTAAGCCGATTTCTAAGATTTTTGTACGGGTCATCTTTTTATTGGAATAATCAGAAGAATTTTATGTAGTGTCTTTAAAATTTTGTTTGAAGACGTAGATTCTGACAGACATTGGTGACAGAATGAGGTTTAGATTAATAAGCGGCAAAATCCGTAAGTGTAAATTAAAAGCAATTATAATTTAATTAAATGCATGTAATTAACACGGTCTTTAAAGACTGTGTATAATTTTATATTTTTGAAATGCAATTATTATAAAGAGGTTATTCAGTACTTGCAATCCTTGTAAATTGGAGATTGTACTGCAACTTTAAATTATTCCAGCCTATCCATATAAAATATTGTAACTCAATGGCATTATTCAATGTGAAGGATTTGGCCTTTTTTTTGTCATTATCAAATATCAAGGTGCTGTGCCAGTGACTGACCCATCACATTTAAGTGTTAACCATAGGAATAAAGTTTGCAAAAATGTGTTAATGAGTAACTTGGAGTCATTGTGCGAACGGAATATGTGAACAAAGTTTACTTTCTCTGCAAATTTTCTAAAATGATCAAACTGGTAATATGTTATGATCTACATTTCTTCAAAATGATGCATGTTGTGTTTCACTAATTTGGGAAGCAAAAAATACAACTGGATCATATATAATAGATGAAGATGTAATCTTCCACTTGATATTCTCGCTTATAGAAGAACACCGTGAAATATAACAACATGACATTGTTCTGTTTCCTAAAGTTGCCGTCCTGTGCTTCCCAAATGCGATTCTTGATTTGTTCTTTCGAGGCTGGGGCCAGTGTGTAGCAGTAATTTGTTTCAGCGGGCTAAAAGAAGAGACTGTACTCTCTCTTTGGGCCAAAGTAGATTTGAACCCTGTCCTTGATGACAAAAGCTTGGCATCAAACCCAGTATGCTGGCCCACCCCCTGGAAAAAAGGCGACCGCAAAACCGTGACCGTAAATCGCTGAATATGACAACCATTCCCCATTCTACTTTTCTGCTGGAGATAGAGATGTGGTTACCCAGATCTTTGTTGTTGTTGACCACAATGTTTAGTTGCAGCTGCTTACACTGGAGACAAGCCAGGATACAAGCTTGACTGGTGTAGGTCTGTCAGGCCACTTCTTTTAGAAATAGAAATGACTTTTGCAGTCTGCCTATGAGATTGTCATCTAATTTCCATGTTTGGATGCGGTTATGATATATAATAGAAGAGCATCTGTAGAGATCGGACTGACAAGCCTCTCACTGGGACTCATCATTGCAGGCTGCAGCAGGTGCAGAGTACTTCAGTCCTTTCAAAGGTATGGGAATTTTGTTTTAAAAAATTCATCAGGAGACTAGGGGGAATGTGGGCTTGAGAGCAGTGCGCTAGATGTCAGTTGTCCAATGCTGGAATGCCGCAGGTAATTGGGCAGGCCGAGAGGGAAATGTGGCGCTGTGTGTCTCACGTTGCATTGCAGCTGCTGCTGAGCTTAATTAATCTGACCCTTAGAAGCTGTGCGATGGTGCAATGGTGTAGCGTGAGCAGACACAGACACACACACACACACACACACACACACACACACACACACACACACACACACACACACACACACACACACACACACACTCACACTCACACTCACACTCACACACACACACACACACACACAAAAACACATGCGCACACAAACACACACATACAAATACACACATGCACACATACACACACTAAAACAAACACTCACACACTAAAACACACACACACTAAAACACACACACATGCTCACATATACACACACTTAAAATACACACACACACTGAAAACACACACACACACACTAAAACACACACACTCGCGTGCGTGCTCTCCCACACACTCGCTCACTCATGCACACGCTCTCACACGCATACACTCTCTCACATACATTCTCACACAGGAGTGCACACTCACACGCACCCACTCGCGCATACACGTGCATACACACACACACTCACACACACACTAAAACACACACACCAACAGAGAAGAAATCAGCAGCCTACACTTCCGCCACATATTGTCTGTGATATCAACCAAATTGGAAGAGAAACCTCTGCTGCTGTAAAAATGCTGCACAGTGAGTCAAATCACGAAGATGAATGCTTGTACAACTTGTGACTTATCAGATTTCTGATGGGAGGAAGTGTATAAAACTATTTAGCCTGTAAAATATTAAAGCAAATTGTTTAGCTAATAGTGGACACCCGCTGTAGTTTTAAGGGCAGAATATTAATTTTGATATTTAAGTGTAGTTACCATGTTATTTCACAATTGCTCATGGTGTGGATGTTGACATTTCACTCAATGTACTATGTTGCTACACAGAATCGGTAATTACAATGCCACCTTTATCTTGTACTATGAGTTTCCAGTGTATTTTGTCCTACTGCTTACAACTTGGAGACCAACTGAACCGAATATGTTTTTTTGTTAATCCTAGTGAAATGTTCGTCCACATTCATAAATAACTTTGTTTTAAAAAAATAGTTATTTTTTCCTCATCTTCACATGATATCCCTTGTAATTGTTTCATTTTACTATGGTCATGACTTAGTATAAATATTGAAAGGGAAGTGAAATAGCATCGTCTGAGGTGGATGTTTTCCTGGCAGCTTATTAGCATTCTAACAATATGAACCCTGAGGATTTCTAAGTATAAATAGTATGGCATGGGGGTGTCGCGATGGAATTGCTGTCCTACAGTGACAGAGACCCGGGTTCGATCCTGACTGCGGGTGCTGTCTGTACAGAGTTTGTACGTTCTTCCCTGTGACCACGTGGGTTTTCCTCGGGTGCTCCGGTTTCCCCCCACACTCCCAAGACTTGAAAGTTAATTGGCTTTGTAAAGATTGTAAAATGTAAATGTGTGTAAGATAGTACTAGTGTACGTAGGGCCTGTTTTTGTGCTGTATCTCAAATCTAAACTAAAGGATATTCAGAAAGGGGCTAGGCCATGTAGTCTGTGCAATTTCACAATGAGTCCCTAACCTCATATCCCTCTTATTCCTTAACAATATTAATTAACAAAAGTATCAATCTCAGGTTTAGAACTATCAATTGATGCTACATTTATTGGCATTTTGAAGAGTTCCAATATTCTACTTCCCTTCGGATGCAGAAGTGTTTTGTAACTTCTTTAATTGAAATGCCCTGTTTTAATTTTTAGAACACCCACTTTGGGCGGCACAGTGGCGCAGGGGTAGATTTTCTGCCTTACAGCGCCCGAGACCCGGGTTCAACCTGACTATGGGTGCTGTCTGTACGGTGTTTGCACATTTTCTCTGTGATCCCATGGGTTTTCTCTGGGTGCTCCAGTTTCTTCCCACACTCCAAAGATGTACAGGTTTGTAGGTTGCTTGATTTTGGTGAATTTTGTAAATTGTCCCTAGCATGTAGGATAGTGCTGGTGTACTGGGTGATCGCTGGTTGGTGCGGACTCGGTGGGCCTAAAGGCCTGTTTTCACGCTGTATCTTTAAAGTCTAAACTCATTTCAGAACCAAGGGAAATACTTGTAAAAACAAAGAACTGCCGATTCTGTTTTTCAAAAAAATACATAAAGTACTGCAGTACCTCAGCAGGTCAGGCAATATCCCTGGAGAACATGGATAGGTGACTTTTCGGATAGGGACCCTTCTTCAGACCCTGGAGACCTTGGTCTGAAGAAGGGTTTCTCACCCGTAACGTCATTTACCCAAGTTCTCTAGGGATGCTGCCTGACCTGTTGAGTTACTCCAGTACTTTGTCTATTTTTTGAACAGAAATATTTTCTTGTTTCTCTCCATCTGCCCAATCACTTTTTCTGCATAACTAACAGAGCTGGATTGCACCTATCTCAGTTGGTATTATTGCAGTTGGTAACTCCTGCTAGAGAAGGGCCAGCAAGCTGCAGTGCACAAGTCAGCTTGTTCCTGAATTCCAAGCCTTGGTCACCTAACCTCCAGCACAGATGGGTGTACAGACCCTCAGCTTTAGACTTGTACAGAGAGTGTGGCCTCATTCTTTTGGATAGGTGACCGAGCTGGACTGATGAGTGCAGATGGGGTATTTGTGTCAAACAGTCACATAGCATGGAAACAAGCCCTTCAGCCCAACTTGCCCACACCAACCAACATGTCCCATCTACACTAGTCCCACTTGCCAGTGTTTGGTCCATATCCCTCTAAACCTGTCCAATCCATGTGCCTGGCTAATTGCTTCTTAAACGTTGTGATAGTCCCTGTCTCAACTAGCATCCCTGGCAGCTCGTTCCACACCCACTACCTTTGTGTAACCAATGCTTAATGTTTTAAATTAATTTCTATCAATGTGTGTTTATAAGTTTTTTATAACTTTGAAATAATTTACAGCTACCTCAACAAATTAACTGTAAATATTTTCAATGATCCAATGATTCTTTTTATTGTCACATGTACCCAGGTACAGTGAAAAGCTTTGTCTTGCTTACACCCTTCAAAAAAAATGAGGGAAGAGGATTAGATTTTAATGCCTTCCATCACAGTGAGGAATGTGGAATCCACGCTGTGGTGGATGTTTATGTTAACTTTTACTTAGTTGGGTGTCTTGTTGCTTTTTTTTAGTATGGCTGTATGGTAATACAAATATCACTGTACCTTAATTGGTTCACGTGGCAATAAAAGCCCTTCGAAACCCTTTGAAACCTTTGAACCTGGTAAAATCATACAGCATTTCACCTAGGCAAAATTACAGAAGTTCAATGAACAGCATACCAAAAAGGTCTTTGACAGTAGAGACCTGTCAAAATGTCATACCCCTGGCTCCAGCTTTGTAAATCCTTGGTCAGACCTCAGCTGGGGTACTGTGCACAGTTCTGATCACCATGCTACAGGAAGGAGAAGGTGCTGAGATACCACTTATACCTGCACTTCCTCCAACCTCATCTATTGCATTTGGTGCTCTCTATATGGCCTTCTCTACATTTACAAGACCAAATGCAGACATGGGGACATTTCCCGAGCACCTGTGTCCTGTCTGCTGAAGCTTCTGGATCTCCAGGATGCCAGCCATTTTACTTCCCATTCCATTCCCACAATAGTGGGCGGCACAGTGGCACACTGGTAGAGCTGTGCCCTCACAGCGCCAGAGACCCGGGTTCGATCCTGATGTCATGTTCTGCCTGTGTGGAGTTTGCATGTTCTCCCTTTGACCGTGTCCATGCTCTGTTTTCATCCCACATTCCAAAGATGTGCAGGTTTGTAGGTTAAATGCCCTCCGTAAATTGCCCCTACATGTAGGGAGTGGGAAGATGGGAGAACATTGAACTGGTGTGAACAGGTGATCGATGGTCGACGAGGGCCGAAGGGCCTGTTTCCGAGCAGTATCCCTAAACTAAACACAAACCTGTCTGTCCTTTGCCTTCCACACCTACAGAGTGAGGGCAAACACAAACTAGAGGAACAGCACCTCATATTCCACTTGGGTAGTCTTCAACCTAACGGCATGGGCATTGAATTCTCTGTTTTGGGGAATCCTGGTTCTCTTAGACATTCCCTTCCTCTCACAATATTGCTCAACCCCCAAAACCTTTTTCCCCTCCCCCCATGTACTCCATTTACCCATCACCCACACACTTCTTCCATTGGATGTTCTCCCCCACCCTCCCTCCATCCTTCTCCCCTACGCTCAAACCTTTCCCCACTCTGGGACTGCTTAATGTATACACAATGACATTTTGGAGTTCACGTTATTCACAGAATGGAATGTTCATCACTTTCTCTAAAAAGTGTAAAATAATCATTAACAGTGTCTTCTTAGCAGTGTATACTGTAATTTTTACATTTAATGTTTGTTGGAATGTGCTGTTTTTTTGGTGGCTTATTATTGCTGAATATTTGACTACATCTAACAACTGAATGTGAAAAAACAGTAATAATGAATAGTTTCAGCTCAAGGTCTTTGTATTAAAGCCAATGCACTGTGTGGTGCTATTGCATTCTTGGAAATGTTCTCCATGGAGACTAATCTAAGTGTGTTGGTTTTGAAAGCAGTAAGTTTTAATCACTGCTACTTGAATAGAGAAGACATTCTTTCAATATCTGAGGGAACAATATTTCATCAAACAACACAAGAATTTTGCATAAGAAGGAATGCACATGCTGGTTTATACCGAAGATAGACACCGAGTGCTGGAGTCGCTCGATTGGTCAGGCAGCATCTCTGGAGAAAAGGAATAGGTGACGTTATGGGTCGGAACCCTTCTTCAGACTGGCCCTTATTTAGATTGTTAAGGCCATGTAAAATGTGGTCATATATAAATACAATACAGATAGCTGTCATCAATCACCTATTTATGTGATTATACAATCCATCATCGTGCCAGTGCCAAAGAATGCCTCTCCAGCTTGTTTGAATGACTATCGACCGGTGGCCCTCACCTCGGTGGTCATAAAATGCTTCGAGAGGCTGATCAAGAACCACATCTGTGCCTTCCTCCCTCGCAATATGGACCCACTGCAGTTCGCATACCGTCCGAACAGATCCACTGATGATGCGGTCTCCCAGTTCTGCACACCCTTCTCTCTCATCTTGACTGCCAGAAGGGGGGCTATGTGAGGATGCTGTTCATTGACTTTAGTTCAGCTTTCAACACAATAGTCCCCACCAGACTGGCTGAGAAGCTGCTGAAACTGGGGCTTAACACTTCCCTGTGTGCCTGGGTCCTGGACTTTCTCACCGCCAGGCCCCAAGTGGTCAAGATGGGGAGACATACATCTAACCCCCTCACCCTGAACACAGGATCCCCCCAGGGTTGCGTCCTTAGCCCCCTACTGTACTCCCTGTACACACATGACTGTGGGGCTAGGTTCAGCTCCAACTCCATCATCAAGTTTGCTGATGACACTGTGGTGGTGGGCCTGATCTCCGATAACGAGGAGAAGGCCTGCCGGGAGGAGGTGGCTGATCTGGCACTCGGGTGTCAGGACAACAGCCTCCTCTTGAATGTCACAAAAACTAAGGAGCTGATTGTAGACTTTATAAGGGCTCAACATCTGAGGACGTACATGCCACTGGAGGTAAATGGGATTACTGTGGATAGGGTGAGCAGCTTTAAATACCTGGGAGTCCACATTGCAGAGGATCTGACATGGACAACACACATTGCCGCACTGGTGAGTAAGGCAAGGCAGCGCCTTTACCACCTCAGACAGTTGAGGAAATTCAGATTCTTTCTGAGGATCCTTTAGTGCTTCTACTCTGGGGCTGTAGAAAGCATCTTGTCTGGAAACATCACAATCTGGTTTGGGAATAGCTCTGCCCAGGACAGGAAGGCTCTGCGGAGAGTAGTGCGTTCGGCTGAACGCACTATGGGAACTACACTTGCCCCCCTGCAGGACCTATACATCAGGAGGTGCAGATCTAGAGCCAGCAACATTATGGGGGACCCCTACCACCCCAGCAACAGACTGTTCCATCTGCTACGGTCAGGCAAACGCCTCTGCTGTCACGCTGTGAAAACAGAGAGGATCAGACGGAGTTTCTTCCCACAGGCCATCAGGACTGTTAACTCTCATATCACCAGGGACTCATTTAATTTACTGTATTAATTTATTTTTTGTGTTAATTTTTTTTTCTCTATTCTGTTTTGTAGTTTAGCACAATCCGCAGGCGTTGCCACTTTCATTTCACTGCACATCTTGTATATGTATGTGACAAATAAAGTTGAATTGACTTGACTTGACTTGATGTTGAAAATTATAACAAGGCGATGCAGAAAGATCATGTGTCTGAAGAAGGTTCCCAAACCCTGAACTTCACCTTTTCCTTCTCTCTAGAGAAACGGCCTGACCTGCTAAGTTGCTCCAGCACTTGGTGCCCATCTGCAAAAAATCTGCATTGTTTACCAGTGCAAGGACCTGGAAAGTTCTCCAAAGTTTGCAAACTGTTTTAGCTATTTTATTTTCTAATTTAACTGCTGCCTTCAATTCTATCTTTCAGTATTTAGTTGTTTTGCACTTCAAAAACATATTTTTATTTGCTTGCTATTATCATCCTGTGCAAAGAAAATGAATTCTGCTTCAGTTATCATTGTAGCAAGGAGAAGGTCCCCAGAGGTATGATTTAGAAGTATTAAAAATGGAGTATGTTACTTCTCAGCCCCCTGGGCTTGCTCCGATTGAATATCATAGTTTATGTGACATAGCTCACTCCTTGGCCCCACATCCTGTAACATGTGGCGAACAATGTTTAAAATTTGAAATTGAGCTGATATCTGCTGCTTTTTGTGGGAGAAAAAATCCACAAAAGTAATTATTCATTAAAATATTGGCTTCTATTTAATGTTATGCTCTCTTGGCCTTGATTTTTCCAAGCACAGAAAATAGTTCTCCTTTAATTACACTATGAGTAGCGCACAAAAGAAATCTACTGTCCACCCATGTTCCAGGGAATAATCTAATACATGGTAATGTTTTGATGCCTCTTGACTCTTCACAAGGCTGATATACTCATTTCCAAGGTGAATTTTCTGGTATTTTGCAAGATACTCTAGATCTGGTATACCTCCAGCTTTGCAAGCATAGACTTTGCAAGGTCTAGATAGAATGGATGTGGAGAGGAAGTTTCGAGTCGTGGAAGAGTCTAGAGAGGGCACAGCCCCAGCATTAAAGGACGTGCCTTTAGAATAGAGATGAGGTGAAATGTCTTTAGCCAGAGGCTGGTGAATCTGTGGAATTCATTGCCACAGACAGCTATGGAGGCCATGTCATTGAGTATTTTTAAAGCGGAGATTGATAGATTTTTGATTAGTAAGGGTGTGTCAAAAGTTAGGGAGAAGGCAGAAGAATGGGGTTGAGTGGGGAAAATAGATCAATCATGATCGAATGGCTGAGCAGTCTCAATGGGCCGAATGGCACAATTCAGCTCCTATGTCTTATGGCATACACGTAGGAAAACCCACTCCCCTTTGCATATTAACAACAAACATTTCTTTCACTGCTTTTTGTTTCCACCTTACATTCTTTCACTCAGAGGGTGCTGGGTATATGGTACAATCTGCTGAGAAGGAAGTTGGGGCAGGTATTATAACAGCATTTAAAAGATACTTGGACAGGTACATTTATCAGAAAGGTTTCTCGAGATATGGGTCAAACACAGGCAAATGGGATGAACTTGGATGGGGTATCTTGGTCAGCATGGGAAAATTGGGCCTGTTTCTGTGCTTCATGACTCTAATTAAAATCATATTCTAATTTACCTTTTTTTAAATGGATTACATTATAGTCATCTGTATTTAAATCTATCTGACGCATGTTTACCCTCACACCTAATCAATCAGTGAATCTGCAATTTTGTGGTCCTTTCCGAATTAGCTATTGTGTTGTATGTAATTCTATGTGCCATTGGCATATTTGATCAGATCACTTCCTGGTTGGTACTATTATTATTCTCAATCACTAACAGAGGTATATTTTAGAAGTTCCACTTCTGATTGCTAAATGTGCAAGATTCATGGCAAGCAGTTTCCAAAATTGCATCTTAATGCAGAACAGTTTTTCTAGAAAATACATTCTATTTATCACTTGTTTAATATCGCTAATCTAGGGATGAATTTCACTCACTGGTACTTAGTTAAGGCCTCAGCACATGTCCATATGAGCAGATTTCACCTGATACCCATTATCAATTCTCTTTTTCCCAAATCAGGTCTGTAATTTGTCCCTTAGTTTCATCGGGCGTAACCTTAGGGGCTGTTTAAGGACAGTGCTTATATTCAGGCTGAGTGAAGATGATTTGGTAATTACCCTGTTAATCAAGCTTGCTAGCCACTAAGTTAATCGTGACTTGTGATCTATTTTATGCATATCATTTAATGCAACTGTGTTCCATTCATTTCTTATTTCTGGAGAGGTTAAGCTGTTATTTTTGAGGGAAATTTTCAGTTATTGCTTCTTCTATAGTTAAAATAGGATGATTTTTGCATTACATGATTTTCTTTTCTGGACAATAAACAATGAGTTGTGTCCATTGCCCCATCTCCAACTCATTGACTGACATAATGTTGTGAATAAATATTCTGTTCACTTCAGTAATTGTTACTGTTACTAAACAGTAGTTCTTGTGTGGAACCCTATTGCATACTCATTGGAAGTTAATGTAGGATATATCCAGAGAAATTTCTCTGTCTTATGAAAATATTTCTTGAAAGATACGGCCCACCCTTTATCCAAGGGTAATTTGCTGGAAGGGTAATCAACTGGAATATCTTAACTGATATTTAGTCACTATGCCCTTGATTGTCAAATCAAGTACCTGCTCCAGAAAATACTTCAGACCAGCAGGTCTACAATTTCCCAGATTCCTGCATCATTCATAAATATTAGAATTAAATGAGCAATTCTCCAAACAAAAACAGAGTAATTTATGAATTAAGAGGACTTCAGAAGATTATAGCGAGTGAATTTGCAATTTCATCTGTTTACTTAAAAATCTCAGCATGTCAATAATTAGGTGAACTTTGCAGGGAGCAACATTTTTTTTCCATTCTGTTATTTTTGTTTGTTAAATTTATTAATTAATAATTTTCGTGGAAAATCAAGTACATAATGTTTCCGTGGATGGATTTCTACAGCAGAACTGAAAGACACATTCAAACATTCCCTTGACAATAAGCATTGTGGCCCCCAAAGGCACAGTGGTGGAGCTATTGCCTCACAGCACCAGAGACCTGGGTTCGATTCTGACTACAGGTGCTGTCTGTATGGAATTTGTATGTTCTCCCTGTGACCATGTGGGTTTTCTCTGGTTTCATCCCACATTCTGAAGAGGGACAGATTTGTAGGTTAATTGGCTTATGTAGGTTAATTGCCCTAATGTGTAGGATGTGAAAATAGGACAACATAGAACTAGTGTGAGCAGGTGATTGATGGTTGGCATGGACTCAGTGGGCTGAAGGCCCAGTTTCCACCCAGTATCTCTGACATTCAAAAAATTGCCATGGTTTAATCAAGTTAAAATGGGCAAAGGAGCAAATATGGTCACTGGGACACTGTCCAAATAAGAATGAAGCATCAGGCCCATGCCCCTTCCTCACCCCAGCATTCTCTTGGCCAATGTAAGTCCCTAGAAAATAGGATTGAGGATGAAAGGATAGGATTGCCTTATCAATGGAACTTGGAATGCTGTATACTCTCCAGACCTGGCCTTCCAGCCCGAAGGTTTTTCGATCCATTGCACGGACAGCATGGTGTCCTTTGGAAAAGCGAGAGGCAGCGACATTTGCCTCATGGTAACCTCTTTGTAGTGCTCGAACGTGGCAGTCTTGTCCAACTCCTGCTTTGAACATCTGAAACATCTGACAGTGAAACGCCGTACCTTCTACCACAACGAAAGAAGCTGGCTGCAGAAAGTGGTGCACTTTACCCACTCCATCACAGGTACTGACCTCCCCTCCATTGAAGTACTGCCTTAAGAAGGCAGCTAATATCATCAAAGACCCATAGCACTTTGGTCACACTCTCATCTTATCATCGGGAAGAAATGTAGAGAAGCTTGAGAATAGTTACCTTCAGGTTCTTACCATCAACCATGACCCTACCTTAACACTGAACCACCATGGACTTTGTACGACTATGGTTGCCCTACATATTTTGGTTTTTGCACTATCATGGACTAGTTTACTTCACATAACTGACAATTATTGCTCATTTATTGTTGTTGTTGCTGCGTCTAGTGTGTCTGTAAAGCTGCAGAAAGTAAGAATTTCATTGTTCCGGTTCATATCTGGTGCATATGACAAATAAATACTCTTGACTCTTGATTCTTGAAGGCTGCAACTTCTTTCAATGTGACCTCCCGCACCCGATCTGATGCCGAATGCTTTAAGGGGTCTTCAAGGAGAAACTGTTCTCCTCTGACGGGAGGAAGAAACCTGCCGCTGAAACGAAGGAGGCTGGAAGTAGCATAAGCATGGTGCCACACTTGTGGAGTCAACACCAAAAGTGATTTGTGGCCTAATCAGGGAAGGAAAAGTAAGTTGAGCAGCACATTCATCTACATCTTGTATGTATGACCCCAGCCACTTCACTCCACCTTCTCAGTAATACAAAACCAAAATACTGCAGATGCGGGAGTCTGAAATATGATTAGAAAAGGCTGGAAATCTTGAAAGGAGTTGATGCTTTGGGTCAATAACCTTTTAATCGATCTGATGAAAGGTCATTGAACTGAAATATTAACTCTTTCTCTCTCCACAGATGCTCACTGGCCTGCTGAGAATTTCCAGCATTTCTTGTTTTTTTATTTCTTGAGTCAACCTCAGTACATCACTTCTTGTATCAACTTCAAACGCGGGCGTACACATTCCTCCCTATCCTTCTCTTTGGTGCATTTTCTCATGTCCCCATTTGGCGATTTATTGTTGGCACTCATCATCATCTGTGCAATGTCACGGCTTGCCCTCGTGGTCACAACTCAATTGGTTGACAGTAATTCTTTGAACAGATGCCATTGGTCTCTATCGTTCCTTACAGGAGAAGCAGAGAATTAAACGTGGACTTCTATCCATCTTGTAATTGACAGCAACAGGGGAAAAGCCGCTGGATATCAATGGATTTACAGGATCTATAACTGACAGAAAATGGGCTTCGCGGCTACCTGAGATTAAATATCAGATTGCTGCATGGCACACAACACTCACCCGTGTTGACATGATGTCAGCAGGAAGTGAAATCATTTGGAACATCCTTGCCATGATAGTTCTGGTTCATGCTTTTTCTTTGCCATAGCACCTTCAAGCATCCAATAGGAGATGGTGCTGATAGACAGCACCATGTCACATGTGGTCATTCTATTTGAAACAACACCTGCATAAGAAGATTTGGCAACACAGCAATTGACATTTCTCTTTTCATCAGAACTGGGAAAGGTTAGAAATTGAACATATTTTAAGTTGCAAGAGCAGGGAGGTGGAGAGGACAAAGGGAATATGTATGGAGGCCAAAAGAAAGACTGAATATCACTATTATTGGTGATAGAGCCAGAGAAAAGGTAGTGAAGACTTGTTAACCTCAGCTGATCTGTTCTCTCCTCCCTCCTCTTGGAAACTTATAATATGTTGGTTTCCACTTCTTTTTATTTCTGATGGAAGGTCATCAACATGACACATTAACTCTGTTTCTCTTTCCGCAGATGCTGCCTGACCTATTGATATTTCCAGCATTTGCTGTTTTTATTTCAAATTTCCCACATCTGCGGATGTTTGCTTTTGGAATTTTCACTCTGATGGCCCTCTTATCACGTTAGCAAGAGCTGTGTAGCCAAGGCAATAGTTCAATGATTCTTTATTGTCACGTATGCACAGCACAATTAACTCCTTTTGCATCACCCACAACTGCACAATCACCATATTCCGACGCCGTTTACAAAGAAAAAGTCCAAGGTCCAGTCCACATGCTGGAAATACTAGATGTCATATCAGAAAAGAACCAAGTCTGCCCAGGTTGTACACGGGAACTGTGCCCTACAGACCGGGGAATGGTGGATGTGTTTGCAGGCAACCCACTGCAGCTGCATGTGTTCAGAGAACATTGAAGGAAACTATCTCAAACAGGAAAGGCCAGATTTTGCAAACCTTCGCGATGATATCTTGGACCAGGGAAAGAGTGGCTACTTGCTCAGTGCGTTCAGGCCTTTGCCAATGTATTAAACATCATGTAAGATACATGACCTACTGATATTTTTCAAGGCTTCCCATCACCTTATGCTTCATACTTAGTTTTAGACCAGCAATATTCTCACCGCACATGATGGGCTAGCTGATCTGTAATAAAGTTGGTTCCCTCTCACTTTAAATCAAGGTAGTTTCCCTTAAAAATTTGAAGATGATAGTTCATCAGCTGCATTACTTTTTCTCTGAACATTTTTAAAACACTGGCATCATAGATTTGTCACGTTCTCATTTCATTATTTTCTTTGCAGTTGTTATTTTACTTGCATCAGACTTTACTTTAAACTTTAGAGATACAGCGTGGAAACAAGCCCATCGGATCACCTGTACTCTAGCACTATCCATCACACTAGGGATAATTTACAATTTTACCGAAGCCAATTAAACTACAAACCTATACGTCTTTGGAGTGTGGGAGGAAACCGGAGCACCCAGAGAAAACCCACGCGGTCACAGGAAGAATACACAAACTCCATACAGACAGCACCCATAGTCAGGATCGAACCCGGCTCTCTGGCGCTATAAGGCAGCAACTTTACCGCTGTGCCACTCTGCCGCCAATTGGAGGCGTGGTGAATTTTCGTGAACTCTTGTCTGGAATATTTGGCATGGTATTTTTCCTATTCCATTACTTCTGTTATGGAGTAATTTATATGAATTCCATTCCTTTTTATTTTATTGTAACTTTCATCAGTTTTTGAGGACCCATGTCAGTCCAGACCATCTTTATGTCACATAATTATAAGAAAAATCCATGTCGATTTTTGATATTTCTTGTAAATTTAATTTAGGTTTCTTTTACCATTGCTCTTTCTGTCTATTTGGCAACGTTTTGGTCATTTGGGATCTGCATTAGTTTAGTTTACTTTAGAGAAACAACTTTAAAACAGACCCTTCGGCCCACTGACCCCTCACTGACCAGTGATCACCATGTACACTAGTTCTATCCTACACATTAGAGACAATTTACAGAAGCCAATTAACCTACGAACCTACACGTCTTTGGCATGTGGGAGGAAACCAGAGCACCCATAGCCAGGAACGAACCTGGGTCTCTGGTGCCATGAGGCAGCAACTCTACCACTACACCATGCTACCCTGAACTCAAACTTTTATCTTCTGCTTTTAGTTTCTCCATCTGTTGATTTTGTTTGGTAACCTGAGCAATAGTTCCTTCGTGGTGTTAGTTGGATCCTTGCAACTTCAACAACTATTTTGAGAACTGCCTACAGATTTTCTCGATGAACACAATTTGTCCTGGTTACATTGGGCAAAATAACCATACAGGTTGCCAATACGTATAATCTTCATATCTTTTTAATGTATTTTAAACTTGTCATATTTTGATTGCTGCCATGTGTAAGATATTACGGCAATAACATGTAGATAGAAACAAGCCCAGGTTTGGGCAACAGTACATGTTGTTGTCGGTGTAGGTCTTCTTTTATTTTACAAAAATATACTGCGCAAACTCACATATTCGCAAGACTGATAAGATATTGAATATGTCACATGACACAAATCACACCATTGTGGTACTCTGTTCTTAAAGTTACAGTTACCATTATATACACAACACTATGTAAATTTTTAAGTAAGTCATGGTTGCTCTTTAAATCTGCAACATTACTAAATGTAAAATGGGCATCTTCCTTTCTGGTGTGTTCCAAATTGTTGCAATAAATTATTCTTAGAATACTTGAGAAATATACAGCCTGACTGACATAGTCTATTTAGCTTGATGTATGAAAAAATTAAATTCTTCATTAAACCCAATTGTCTTTGTCCAATTTCTTTACCTATGCCTTCTCCAACTTCACATCACTGCCAAGGGGCCAATGTGCAAGTCCAGTTGAGTTTTGAATCCTATTATTGCTTAACTCTGCCTTGCCTCTGATTTTTATTTTTTGTTGGCAGCCATGGATACAATAGTTGTCAGTGGAATATCCATTAATATTATTTTTGTAGTCTTCTGGAAGACATCTGTTAAAGTTCTTCATTAAAAAAAATCTGTTGGTTGAAGTTGAAAATCACAGAATGGAAGACAATGTACTATTTTGATTAGGAAATTGGCTGAATGATTGTAAACAGAGAGAAGAGTTTAATGAGAACGTGTTCAAATTGACAGCATGTGGCTTGTGGTATCCCACGAGGACCTGTGTCGTGATCATTACAGTTAAATCACTTGTAAATGGCTTAATTTATGGTCTGTAAAACCACATATTCAAGTTTGCTTGTGTAAAAATAAGATTGACAGCAGAACACAGTGTTTAGAGGAAAACATAGCAATTTTAATTGATTCATTATACAAATTTCAGTATGGCAAGCTTGAAGGCGCAAGTTAAGATCTAAGTGTAATAAAGATGAACATTTTCTAACTTCTGAATAGTTAGAAATGGGGATTAAAGTAAATTGCATCCACATGCACAAATAATCAAAAATGCCAATGGAATGCTGAACATAAATCTGGAGGACTAGACCACAAGAGAATAGAAATTGTGCCACAGGATCACATTGATCATAGCTAAAGTATTGCGAGTATTCTCAGAACAATCTTGTAGGAAGTAAAAATGTAGAAACAAGGAACTGCAGACGCTGGTTTAACAAGGAAAGACACAAAATACTGGAGCAACTCAGCAGGTCAGGCAGCATCCCTGAAGAACACGTTTAGGTGATGTTTCGGGTCGGGACCCTTCTTTTGTAGGAAGTAAAACTTGGCCTTGATGGAATCCGATGTATCAAATGACACTGCAGACCCTGGGTTATTTTTAAGCATATTCATACAAACTATAATTGTATTCTTGGGCATTTTGAGGTGAAAGTAGGATTTGATTGTTTTCAATCTATTCAAGGAAAACTGTTTGGAGAGTCAAGGGGCTAAGAGGCATAGTCTCAAAATGACAAAGCACCTTTTACATGTAATGACTGGTATAAATTTGGAACTGTATTTTACAAATGCCAATTCCCTACAAACCTGAATGTCTTCGGAACGTGGGAGAAAACTGGAGCACCCGGAGGAAACCCACGTGGACACAGGGAGAATGTACAAACCTCGCAGAAAAAGAACCCGTAGTCAGGATCGACCCCGGGTGTCTGGCGCTGTAAGGCAGCAATTCTACCGCTGCACTGCCATGCCGCACGAAGAAGGAAGTGGAAAAATACACAAAGAGGACAGAGAATGCAGGAATCATTCAGCAGATTAAACATCATTGGGGAGAGAAACGCAGTTGATGTTTTGGGTCAAGGGCACTTCAACAAAGCTTGAAAAGTGAGGAGGCACAAGAAGAGGACTCCAAGTGAAGTGTAAGAGAATGATGACCTTAACCTTCTCTGCATGCTCTCAAAGGTGTTTCCCCTGTTGTCGCCACATTCCACTGAAACACATTTAAAAGACACTTGACTTCTGATTACCCCAACAAACATGTTTTGAACACATTGAAGATTGCCTCCCAATCTATTACATACTTTCAGCATATCTCCTGCATACCAAAGCCCAGTTTAATCACATCTGGTGATCATATGGTTTTCATTGGCTGGGCTCTGCGCCAATATAGCTGTGCTTCTTGTGGGAGTCATCATTTGCATTCAAAACATCAAGTCACCTGCTTTCAAGCTGTCAACTAGTACCGTGTAATGAGGTGCAAGGAAATTGGGCAGGATGGACTGCCGCATGAGGAAATCATTGTGTATCTGCCCTGGAACCTGGTGCACACTTACTAATCAAGAACGGGTTACCAATTCATAACCACCCTCCTATATGGGTTAACATATGAGGAGTGGTTGGTGGCTCTGGGCTTGTACTCCCTTGAGTTTACAAGGATGAGGGGAGGGGGGTTCCTCAATGAAATCTACCAAATAATGAATGGCCTAGGCCTGGAGCGGTACAATGGCACAGCAGTACAGTTGCTGCCTTGCAGCACCAGAGACCCGGGTTCGATCCTGACTACGGGTGCTGTCTATACGGAGTTTGTATGTTCTCCCCGTGACCGAGTGGGTTTTCTCCAGGAGCTCCAGTTTCTTCCCACATTCCAAAGACATACAGGTTTGTAGGTTCATTGGTTTCAATAAAGTTAGAGCTCAGCAAGGAACATTCTGCGGGAGTCATTGCTGACAAGCATGACCAAAACATAGACAAAAGCCATTGATGTCTCTAAGTGTGACATCAAATAGGTAAAATTGAAGTAAATGGGAATCAACATTGACTATTTTTTTTATCAGACTCGTACCTGTCAAATAGGAGGATGATTATGACTTGCTGAGGGCAGTCATATTGTTCCACATCGCAGTGTCCTAGGCCAAACCAATTTCATATGTTAGCCTCCCAAAGTAAAGCTGGAAACAGTGATTTGCAGGCGATGGTGCAGTGTTTAGTTCCGCTAATGAAGTCCTCTGTTCACACATGCCACAATGCAGAGAAAAGAAAATAGGATTAGACTTATTAATGTCAAGTAACATTTGTATCACACAAGTGCTGGTCGTAAAACTCTTCAAGAGAGTGAGTCCAACCATCGTTCCATGACTTTCAATAGCAGTATTGGCATTCTATCATCATCATGGGAAAACTAAATTGCAGTCACCACACATTGCAGCTATTAGAGTAGGTTAGAAGGTGATATTCTGGGTAAGTGACTCATCTCCTGACTCCCCAGAGAATTTCTACCATTAACAAGACACTTCAAGAATGTGGTAGGTTTATCTTTACTGTACGTGCAGCTTCAACTACGCTTGAGAAATATGATGCCATGCAGGATAAAGCAGCTCACTCAACTGGCATTCCAAATGGCAGCCCTAAACATATTACTACCTGCACCACTCATGTACCAAAGCTGCAATTCACTTCTACAAAAGGGTGGCATAGTGGCTCAGTAGCATTGTTGCTGCTTTACAGCCCCAGAGACCCGGGTGCGATCATGACTCCAGGTGCTGTCTGTATGGAGTTTGTATGTTCTCCCTGTGACCGCATGGGTTTTCTCTGGCTGCTCCGGTTTTATTCCCACACTCCAAAGACATACAGGTTTGTAGGTTAATTGGCTTTGGTAAACTTGTTTTTAAAAAATTGTCCCCAGTGTGCAAGATAGTGTTAGTGTATGTGATGATTGATGGTCAGCGCACTTAGTGTGCCGAAGGGCCTGTTTCCACGCTAAAGTCTAAGAAAATCCACTGCACTAACTTCTCAGCCATTTTACCAGTACATTCCAAACCTGGTACCTTAATTACCTAGAGGGAAAGATGCATAGGCTTGAGAGACAAGGGAGAGATATGCTTTTGACAGAACACTGGAAGACTTCAGGAGTAAATAATTTGAAGACCTGGGAAGATTTTATATTTATTATTGAAACAAGGACACTAGGTCTACTTCTCAATAGATCTTTCTCCACTCGGCAGGAACTCGAACTTCTCAGGTACTGGTGCTCTAACAAGAGTCAAGAGTGTTTTATGCCATATGTCCCAAAACAGAACAATGAAATTCTTACTTTCAGTAGCACAACAGGTTTGCAATGGCAGTACTCAATAGATAGCACAACAAATAAACAAACAAAAAAGTTCAGTAAGTAAAAAAATTCCAAAATAGTGCAAAAACAAAACAAAGCCCGAAATTCCTAGTGCAACCCAGGCAGTTCATATTTCAGTTTTGTTGGAGTTCATAGTTCAATATCTTGATGGTTGTGGGAAAGAAGCTGTTTCTGAACCTGAATGTTACAGTTTTCAGACTCCTGTACCTTCTTCCCAATGGCAGGAGTAAAATGAGAACATTACCAGAGAAATGTGGGTTCTTGATGATGCTGGCTGCCTTTTTGAGATAGAGCCTCTTATCGATCCCTTTAACGGTGGGTAGGTCAGTAACCCTAATGGGCTGGGCAGTGTTCATCATTCTTTGTAATCTCCTCCATTCCTGGGCATTCGATGTGCCGAACCAGGCCATGATGCAACCAGTCATTTTAAGGATCAAGAGTTGAGATGTTTTATTGTCATATGTTCCAAACAGCATCATTAAATTCTTACTTGCAGCAGCACAACAGAATATGTAAACATATTACTCAGTAAACAATTTCATAAATTAAAAAAGTTAGATATCTATATATATATATACACACGCACACATATACATATACATACACATATACACACAGACACGTGTGTATGAGATATATATATATATATATATATATACACATTTACATACACACGCATAAAACAAGCAGACAAACAATAATAGTGCTGTAATAATAATAATAGTTGTTCTCCAACTGAGGGCGTGCTGCACCTATAAAGGTCTTTTTGTGCCAGTAGCTTCTCCTCCTCCTGCCAATGTTTCCCTTGATCTCCCTGAGATCCAAGGCCAGTACACTGTGGTTCTAATGGCTCCGGGCTGTAAAGTGGACTAAAGTTGTCAGATGCTTCCAACATTGTCAGAGTTAATTCTCAGCACAATTATGGTGATTAAAACCTTTTCATTCAAAGAGACAAGAAAGCAGCTGTGATGTTTTGCTCACGACATAACTTACATTGGTGTCTCCTCAAACTGAGTGACAAATCACCAACATCACAAAACTTGCAGACCCTTTGTTATTTTGGAAAAGCTATTTAAGAAAACAACCTTAATTGAGTCATTAACCTATTGGAATTGGAATCAGGTCTTTCCCTAAAGGGCTGTTCAAGTCTAATGTGTTGGATGTGTTGCAGGGAAATGCTAAATCAGCCGCTTAAGTTCACTTCTCTACCAGATGATCAATTTCCTCACATTTAAACTCTGCAACTACTTTCCAAACTCACTTTGACCTTGCACATCCCCTCTAAATATATATTTAGCAGCTGTCCAGTTACTTGGTTTTATTTGCAATGTTATAGAAATCTCTTTTTTAAAGACCTTTATTGCACTTGGTCCTGCGGTATATTACATTTATTAGTTCAGTTTATTGTTTAGTTTAGTTTATTGTAACATGTACTGAGGTACAGAGAAAAGGTTTTTTGGTGTTGCGTGCTATCCAGTCAGCGGAAAGACTATACGTGATTACAATCAAGCCATCCACTGTGTAAAATAGCATAGTTAGAGTAAGAAATGCTGCTGTTGGAGTAGAGGTTTAAAGGAGTAGAGCAATTGTAATGAATGATTGCAGATGAACTTCTGGGACCAGCACACAGAAAGTCGTCTGGCTTGGGCGCCATCTTGCATGTTAGATAACTTGCTATCAATAGTCTTTCCTCTGACTGGATAGTAAGCAACCAAAAAAGCTTTTCACTGTGCCACGGTACATGTGATAATAAACTAAACGAAACCAACCTAAATCTTGCCAGCTAACTGCATGCAAAAAAGGAGATACCATGCATGGGGTAGTGTTCATATGTTCATAAATTCTAGGAGTAGAATTAGGCCATTCGGCCCATCAAGTCTACTCTGCCATTCAATCATGGCTGATCTATCTTTCCCTCTCAACCCAATTCTCCTGCCTTTGCCCCATAACCCCTGACACCCATCAGGTGTCTGTGATGCAATGGTGAGCAACTAATTGGGATAGTGACAGATCTCAAGTGACAGAGATTTCAAGAAACTTGGAAAAAATCCATGGATAGAGCAGTCCATGAGTTCCATGGATAGAGCAGTCCAGGCACAAGAGAGTGAATGCAGCGGGCAAGTGGGACTAATGTAGGTGGGGCATCTTGGTCGGCATGGGAAAATTTTGCCGAAGAATTTCACACAACTCTGACTTACAAATGTATTGATCAGCGGATAGCCTGGGCAGATGTGTGCTTCTGAAGAATCTCTAGGAGTAGTCTCTTTGCTGATGAATCAGTATCTGCCTTCAGCTCTGAGAAAAATGATTTGCCCTGAGTGGCATGCCTTGATCATAACGCTGTATCTGGCAATAGATTACTGCCAGTGCTGTCATTACTGCAGCACCCAATGAGTAAGTATATCAGCAACTGAGCACTAGAGGAAATAACCCCTGGTAATTTGAGCACACTCTGTGGATTTTGGCAGACATCTAAGATGGCTAAAGTCAGTCTGGAGCTTCCTGGTCAGGTGCCCTGATATCACTGGAGTGTTGCTATAAATAGTAAGGAAAACAGCAAAGTACTACTCCTGTAGTTCTGCTGAGATTGCTCTACGACAGTCATAATTTGGAGCTTTCAGCTCTCGTTTACGTCGATGTGTTTGGCAATGGGCTTTGTGTCACCAATATATCATTGGATATATAGTCATAGAGTCATACAACATGGAAACAGAACCTTCGGCCCAACTTGCCCACACCGCCCAACATGTTTCATCTACACTAGTCCCACCTGCCTGTGTTTGGTCCCTCTAAACCTGTCCTAATCATGGTCCTGTATAATTGTTTCTTAAATGTTGCAATAGTCCCTACCTCCTTCGGCAGCTCGTTCCATACACCCACCACCCTTTGTGTGAAAAGGTTATCCCCTCAGATTCCTATTACTTCCTTCCCCCCTCACCTTAAACCTATGTCCTCTTTTTCTCGCTAATGTGCAGGAGTAACTCCACTGGAGTTACTCCAGCACTTTGTGTCTATCTTTGGTATAAACCAGCATCTGCAGTTCTTTGTTTCTACATTTTATCATTGGATACATGTCAGGCACCAGGAAAAAGTCAAGTGCACTAATATGGATTGCCTGCGGACATTTGTGGTCCAATTTCACAGTTGGCAAAATTTCCTTGTGAAAATGATTGCAAATGTAATCTACTCCAGGCAAAGTTAAATTTTGTTTAACTAACATCTAGAAATCAAGCGCTACACTATACCATTTGATGTTATGTAAGCTATCAAATCAGAATCTGATGCCATCAATTAACGGTACATTTTGGACTTTTAGACTATAGATTAATCACTGAACAGGCCCTTCGGCTCACCACGTCCGCACCGACCAGTGATCACCCTAAACGCTAGCACTATCCTACACACGAGGGACAATTTGACACTTACAGAAGTCAATTAACCTACAAACCTGTACGTCTTTGGAGTGTGGGAGAAAACTGGAGCACCCATAAAAAATCTACGCGGTCACAGGGAGAATGTACAAACTCCGTACAGACAGCACCCGTAGTTAGGATCAAACCCAGGTCTTTGGCGCTGTAAGACAGCAACTCTACTGCTGCGCCTCTGTGCCGCTCTAGTTGGATTTTGTTTAAGTAACATCTTAAAATCAAGTGCTACATTATACCTTTTAATGTTCTGCAAAATCTGAAATCAGAATTCCGATGCGTTTAATTAATAGGACAATCGAGCAAATTTGGGGTTGGATTACGTGGTCATATTTTCCTTTTCCATCCTTGGTCTTCTTTGCAGACGGATGATCAGGTAATGGAACAGGTGAACAAAGGGAGAGAGAACCTAGATGGATCCAAGGAATTGGAAATGCATTGGCATGACATTTGAACTCCCTTTGCCATTCCCACATTGATCTGTCTGTCCTCCACCATCACTGCCATATAGATGCCAAACGCATTAAACCTATGTCCTCTGTTTTTTTTATTCCCTTTGTCATTTGTATGCATTTTTAAATGGATGAGTTTGAATTTTAGGATATTTATATTGTAGCACGTTACTATTTCATGCTGCTGATGTGAAATGATAGACATTTTGCTGGAGGAGAGTATTGAAAGGTTTACTTTCTTGGTTTTACCACAAAATACACTATGAAACTTGGGGAATTGTGTTTAACTTGGGTTGAACTATATAGAGTCATGGGTCATACAGCACGGAAACAGGCCCTTTAGCGCAACTAGCCTATGCCAACCAAGATCCATCTATACTCAGTTTAGTTTAGAGATACAGCGCGGAAACAGGCCGTTTGGCCCACTGAGTCCGTGCTGGCCAGTGATCCCCGCACACGAACACTATCCTACACACACTAGGGACAATTTACAATTTTACCAAGCCAATTCACCTACAAACCTGTACATCTTTGGAGTGTGGGATGAAACTGGAGCTCCCAGAAGAAAACCCACACAGGTCACAGAGAGAACATACAAACTCTGTACAGACAGCACCCATAGTCAGGACCGAGCCCGGGGCTCTGTAAGGCGCTGTAAGGCAGCAACTTTACCGTTGTGCCACTGTGTCACCACATGCTTGGCCCATATCCCTCTAAACCTTTCCTACCCCTTCACAGCAGCACCAGCAGCATTAAAAAGGAGCGTGTGACAATATAAATATCATAAAATTCAAACTCACCCATTTAAAATGAATAGATGTCCAAATGTCTTTTAAATATGGTTATTGCACCTGTCTCAACTACATCCTCAGGCAGCTCAATCCAAACACGTTAGTCTATTTGAGATACTTGACATGGCAAATAAAACTGAGGAAGAGCTGTAGACATTTGAGTTTGCAGGTTCTCCCTGTGACCACGTGGGTTCCCTCCGGGTGCTCCGGTTTCCACCCACACCCCAAAGACTTGCAGGTTTATAGGTTAATTGGTCCTCTGTAAAACATATTCCAAAAAAGAGAATAATCCTACGGATGATTGTGTTAACGTATAAGGAATGTTTGGCTCTAGCCTGTACTTGATAGAGTGTAGAAGGATGAGGGGGGGATCTCATTGAAACCTTACGAATAATGAAAAGGCTTAGATCGAGTGGATGTGGAGAGGATGTTTCCACTAGTGGGAAAGTCTAGGAACAGAAGGCACAGCCTCAGAATAAAGGGATATATCTTTCAGAATGAAGATGAGGAAGAATTTCTTTAGCCAGTGGATAGTAAATTGGTGGTATTCACTGCCACAGAAGGCTGTGGAGATCAAGTCGTAGGGTATTTTTAAAGTGGAAATTGATAGGCTCTTAATTAGTAAGGGTGTCAAAGGTTACGGGAAGAAGGCAGAAGAATGAGGTTGAGAGGAAAAATAAATCAGCCATGATCAAATAACAGAGCAGACTTGATGGGCCGAATAGCTAATTCTGTTCCTATGCCTTCTGAACTTCTGAGCACCAAATTCTTAATATGCCTTATAAGCCATACTCCAAAGACGTACAGGTATGTAGGTTAATTGGCTGGGTGTAGGATAGTGTTAATGTACGGGGATCGCTGGGTGGCACGGACTTGGTGGGCCGAAAAGGCCTGTTTCCGGCTGTATATATATGATATGATATGATATGATATGAAGCCCATCTCATGATTAATTTATATTTAACATTATTTTATCTTGTTCCTTAAATATGTTTCTATTCTTCATTTGCTGCAAAAATATATGTAAACACTTCTGAACAAATGTATTAACAGTTGCTTTTGCAGGCTGATGGGATGGCTGCAGTCAATTCCTCCCAATTAGGATAACTGTTTATGTAATACACTTGTGACATGAAAATGAGAGCAGAGCAGTTTCAAAACAAACAAAAAACTGATAGAAGAACTCAGCAAGTTGAGCAACATTGGTGTGGGGAATGAAATAGTCGACATTTTGGGTGAAGACCATGCAACGGGACTGAGAGTGAAGAGAGATGATAACCAGTATGGAGAGGGGGAGGGTTGAGACAGTGGCCAGTGGGTGATAGGTGGACTGAGAAGGGGTGGTCATGAGCAAGAGATGCCAGGAGTGGGAGGGGTTGGGTTATGAGATGAGAGGGGAGGGGGGTTGGAGGCGGGGGTGGGGGGGGTGGTAGGCAGGGGAGGGTGAAGCTGAAGACCTAGGCTGGAGGGTAATAAGCAGGGACATAAAAGTTCTAGTCATGTAATTTAATAAGAGAGGTAGTAATGGGAAGTATTTAGGGAGAAATGAAGGGCAGATGGAAAGAGATGGGGAGGGAATATGATCAGTGAAGTTATAGACAACATAGACAACATAGAAACAGGTTCTTTGGCTGAATGTGCCCATGTTGCCTCATCTACACTAGTCCCACCTAACATCATTTGTTCCCACTAAACCTTTCTTATCCATGTATCTGTCCAAATGTCTTTTAAATGTTATGGTATTTGCTCAACCACCTCCTTTGGCAGCTTGTTCCATTTTCCCTCCACCCTCTGTTTGAAAAGGTTTCCCATCAGGTCCCTATTAAATCTTTCCCTTCTCACCTTAAGCCTATGACTCCTGGTTCTTGATTCCCTTAGATAGACACAAAGTGCTGGTGAGATTAGTGAACATGGGGCATCCTGCCCAGTGTGGGCAAGTTGGGCTGAAGGGCCAATTTACATGTGGTTTGACTCTAGGGGGAGAAGTGTTGAAAATGGTCTAAGTGAATTTGAGGGAAGGGTGGAAGTTAATAGCAAAGGCAATAACATTGACGAAAGCAGAAACAATGTAGATGCAATGTTTTAAAATATGTGACAAATAGCTGAAGCCGAGGGAAGTGATAATGTAAAATCCAGAAGCTGAGTTCCGGTTTCTGTCATTTTAAGTCACCATCTTACTAACACTCTGATCTCTCTGTCTGTGGCCACCTGTTCTGTTGCACAAGGTCCAAAATAAGACGTTAGAATTTAGAGATACACCTGGGAAAGTTTCCGTGCTGTATCTCTAAACTAAACTAAATTATTTGTAGTAAAGAGCGAGGTGATATATAAAAGAAGAAAGGTCAGTGTAATAAAGGGTGATTTTGCACACATTTTTTAAAGTCACAGGAGTAAGCAGATGGGATGCTGACCATTATACATCGAGCTATACAAGAACCTGGAGTGATGTTAAAACTATGTAAAATACCTGTTCAATGCCAGCTGGAGAAGAGTGTTCAATTCTGGCCACAGTTACTCTCGAGGGTCTAGCCGAGATTTGTTGGAACAGTTCCAGGTAAAGGCAGGTCCATCAATTGGAAAACCTAAGGTAGTTTTCCTCGTGAGCAGAGGTGATCATGAAAGCTTGAACTAAGTAAATAAAGAGCAGGTGTTCCTGTGGCTGAAAAGTCAATGATTGAAAGTGATGGTTAGAAAAAGGAGAGGTGATGAGAGGAAAATCTTTTAAATGCAATGAGTGATGTGAATTTGGTTTGCAATCTGTGATAAAGTGGTGGAGAAAGAACCAATACCTAGTTTCCCTCTCCCCTGAGTCTCAGTCTGAAGAAGGGTCTTGATCCGAAATATCACCTATTCCTTTTCTCCAGAGATGCTATTTGGCCCGTTGAGATACTCCAGCATTTGGTATCCATCTTTCAAAATTTTGAAGTGGCAAGAGTGGAGGGAAGCAGACTAACTGAATTGCTTGTGAAAGAGCGAACCCGGACATAATGAGGCAAATGGGCTCCTATTGTTCTATGATGTTTGTAAGAAAGGGACACATGACAGGCACTGGAAACTAGGACTTTTCCTGTGGGAAATAAACCAGATGCGGATGGATAAGCTAAATTGTGTCTTTCTGTGTCATGTTTCTAGTTAATTCTATGTAGCCACTTTTCGGCTATCTATATCCGATATCCATGAATGTGAGCAGAAATAAAATACTCTTTCAATCTTTTATCTCTTGAGGATTGTGAATTTTGTACGTGTTGTATCGATCAACCACTAATTTCTATCTTTGATTATTCAAATTAATAAAATTATTGCTCACCTTAACTTTCATAAAATAAATCTAAACTGGTGATGGCAATTTCTCTAAATTATTTGGATAATTTTTTTAATCGTTTATTTTCCCGAATTGGCATCAGCAGCATCAATTTAAAATACAATAACTTATTCACTGCAATTAGACAGATATATCATCTGACCATCAGGCCAAGGATAAGGTTCTGTTTAGCCAACATCCTATCTAATTTATATTAATTTGAGTTTCATGAGCAGGTATCAATAGAACCCAATTTTAGTTTTGAACAATGAACATTGATTTAGACTTGTAGACTTTAGAGATATAGAGTGGAAACAGGCCTTTTGGCCCACTGAATCCATGCCGACCAACACTGTACACCAGCACTATCCTTCATACTAGGGACAATTTACAATTTACAGAAGTCTACATATCTGGACGCCTTTGGAATGGGGGAGGAAACCGGAGCATCCAGAGAAAACCTATGCGGTCATAAAGAGAGGACACAAACTTCGATCAGACAGCACCCAGAGTCAGGATCGAATCTGGGTCTCTGGTGCTGCAAGGTAACAACTCAACCGCTGCACCACAGAGCTGCCCTGATGTAATTCTTTTATTCTATGTTCTCTTATTTTAAAGTGGAGATTGCCAGATTCGTGATTATATGGGTGTTAAGGGGAGAAGGCAAGAGAATGAGGTTGAGAGGAAAAGATAGATCAGCCATGATTGAATGGCTGAGTAGACTTAATGGGCCGAATGGCCTAATTCTGCTCCTATACCTTATGAACTTATGAAATGTGTGACTATTTTAATTAACCTGCCATTTGATGAATTTATAATGGTGCACACTTGCCATGGGAACATTCAGCAAAAATATTAATCATTTTTCTTTTGATTAAAGATAGGAAGTAGTTGTGTGCTGTACCACAGGATACAATTTGTGATTAATACACCTAGGCTCAAACTTTCTTTTCCAGGTGTCAGTAAGTTTTAAAGACCAGAGTATCTGTTAATCAAAACTTTAAAAAAAAATTACAGTCATAAATAATTATCAATAACTTTGTTATTTAACTTTTACTCGGGTTTGTTTTTGGAAGACAAATAATAGAATTAAAGGTTTTGTAAATAATTTGCATTTTTGTCTAATTTATTTTAAGAGCGTCATTAAAAGCAACAGCTGGTGACCACATAATGCCTACATAGGCACATCTGGCATTTTTCATTGTCATTTACCTTATAATGATTATCAAAAGGGGTATATAAATAAATGGGGTAAAATGCTAAAAGGTTTTTTACACTGTAGTTGAAGACAAGTTGTTCAAAAAGTGGCTAAAATACTCGGCAATGTAACAAATAGCAACAAATGAAGGTCAATTGAATCATCAACCAACATCAAGAATCAAGATTCTTGATTAGTACGGGTGTCAGAAGCTATGCGGAGAAGGCAGGAGAATGGGGTTAGGAAGGAGAGATAGATCAGCCATGATTGAATGACGGAATAGGCTCGATGGGCCGAATGGTCTAATTCTACTCCTATCACATGATCTTATGAACAATTGGATTTTGAGATAACAAAAATTGCATGGGCAAGGCAATTGTGGCAATAGGGAGCTGAGTATCACCAAATAAATAGATTTTATGAAAAAGCTTTAATAGGACAACTTCATTTACAGACTACTCCTCATAAATTCACCTTTGCATTTAATTGCCCAGTTTTTCTCACTCAGATTTCAGTCACCCTTGCTATTCATTATAATAAGTATCATTTTACTTTCTTTCCCCTGATAAGGGTGTCAGGGGTTATGGGGGAGAAGGCAGGAAAGATAGATCAGCCATGATTGAGTGGCGGAGTAGACTTGATGGGCCAAATGGCCTAATTCTGTTCGCATAAGTTATGAACGTGAACTTATGAATGGGATTGAAAGGGAAAGATAGATCAGCCATGATTGAATTGCAAAGTAGACTTGATAGGCTGAATGGCCTAATTTTGCTCCTATAACATGGATTTCTTATGTTTATTCCCTTTCATGTCAGATGCAGAAGATGACTCAGTGTTCTGTGCAAGTTGTATGCAGAAGGCTAATCAGTGTTGGTGTAGCTGACGTGGCCAAAACTCCAAGAAACAAAATAGATACCCTTAACTTTCCAACAACAGAATTCCATAGTTAGCTCAAGATAATGTTCATTTCCAGATGCAAACGAATTAATTATTCAGTGGATGAAGTTAACAATTCATTAACTCTTGCATTTTGCAAGAGAGCAATAATTTAAAATATCAATTTAACAATATCAATATTTTTCCCATTGCAGTTTGCCAGATAGCGTGAGAAACCATTACAATTACTTGTTTTAGATTGTATTAAGACGCTGAGTCTTTTTCAGTTATGTAACCATTCCATAGTGATCCTTTGAGAGGAGCTAATCTTGAATATCTTTTGATGTCATGCCATACATTTCCCCTTGCACACACTGTCGAAAACAGACTAACCCGTTTCCTATGATTCAGCTATATTGACGCCAGCTGCTTTATAGTTTAGTTTAGTTTATTGTCATGTGTACCGAGGTACAGGGAAAAGCTTTTTGTTGCTTGCTAACCAGTCACTGGAAAGACATTACATGACTACAGTCAAGCTGTCCACAGTGTACAGATACATGATAAAGGGAATAAATCACGTTTAGTGCAAGATAAAGTCCAATTCAAGATAGTCTGAGAGTGAGTAGAGATTTTAAAGAGGGAAGAGATTGTAATTGTAGATTGTATGATTGTAGATCCACTTCTGTCATCAGCACACAAAGCATCGCCTGGCTTGGGCTCCATCTTAGATCTATAGCAGTGAATATTTTAAAATATATATTTATGCAAAAAGCTAAGATGTTGTTAGGTACATTATTCTGTTCTATATTTGCAGTTCCTATCAGTTTTACTCTTGTTTCCACTATTAGTTGCTTGAGGATTTGTAATCCAGTTTGCTGGTCAGTTTGTACAACACCAATTTTGCCATTAGTTAACAGCTCTGTTGTATTCAGTCCTTCCAAAGATGTTGGGCAGAATCTGAAGGTTTATTCCAGTCTTTATATTTAGCTTTTTAAATGACCTTCTAACTGCATGAATTGTTTTTGGTCTCTCCTCTGAATCTAATTAAATACCGTGGAGCCAAATAATACATTTTAACTACTAACACCCCACCTGGATACAGTGACTGAAATCAGTAATTGAAAAAGCCCTGGTTAGGTCTGCTTCCCTAATATTTCATCGTTTAAATTTGTCAAATTCTGAAATTGGGAGATTCGGACCATTTACTTTAAAACAAGCTGATGGGTTGGTTTTCATTTGAGGATGGAATTCATCGCCACAGATGGTGGTGGAGGCCAAGTCATCGGGTATTTTTAAAGTGGAGATTAACAGATACTTGATTATCAAAGGTTATGGGGAAAAGACAGGAGAATAGGGTTGAGAGGGAAAGATAGATCAGCCATGATTGAATGGTGGTGTAGACTCGATGGGTTGAATGGCCTAATTCTGCTCGTATGTCTTATGAACTTGTGTTATCAAAATACAATCTGCACATGTTCTGATGGTAACTGCCTGCAGAGATTTCACCTGCCGTTTCTTCTCCTCTAAGGGCATGGAAAGTGGTTCAGCTTTAAAAACCTTCGCCATGGCAACCGCAGCACTGCAACATAAAAGGCTGCTGTGGAAATGAGGGCACCCTAGGGGGGGAGGTAGCCTCAGTCTCCACATCCTCCCACCTGTCATTGTGATCGCTGATACTGGGCTGCAAGCTGAACTCATCACACTGCAGAGATTACAGCGTGTTCCTCTGCTATGTTTAGTTTAGATTATTGTCATGTGTACTGAGGTACAGTAAAAAGGTTTTGTAGCGTGCAAACCAGTCAGTGGTTTTTGTAAACATTTCAAAATAGTAAGCTATGATTTTCTTGCGATTGACAACATTTTAAAATTAAAAGGAGACCCCCACTAATTAGCTTTGGTTCCCACGTCTTATTACATAATAAATGCTTCTTAAAATTTGTCTGGGAAAGATCTGCCAAAAATGTCTGATTAAACCAACAATAATAATTTGGTAAACACAAAGTGCTGGAGTAACTCAGCAGGTCAGGCAGCATCTCTGGAGAAAACGGATGGGAAACATTTCAGTTTGGGATCCCTTCTTCAGACTGGAACTTACTGAAAGTGCTGAGTTACTCTAGCACTTTGTGTCTATCTTCGGTATATACCAGTATATGCAGTTCCTTTCTACACAAAAATAATTTGGTTACAGTTCTTTTGCACGGATTCTTTGTGAGCTGCTTCAGACCGACATCCAGGTTATTCTATAGTTAACTGATTTCAAAAGTTATCATCTTTACTTCTGGAAAAGATAATGAAGCACTCTAAAGGGTAAGCTAGCCAATAATATAAAGGAGGATAGTAAAAGCTTTTTTAGGTATGTAAAGAGGAAAAAAATAGTCAAGGCAAATGTGGGTCCCTTGAAGACAGAAGCAGGGGAGTTTATTATGGGAAACAAGGAAATGGCAGACGAGTTGAACCGGTACTTTGGATCTGTCTTCACTAAGGAAGATACAAACAATCTCCCAGATGTTCTAGTGGCCAGAGATCCTAGGGTGACGGAGGAACTGAAGGAAATCCACATTAGGCAGGAAATGGTGTTGGTTAGACTGATGGGACTGAAGGCTGATAAATCCCCAGGGCCTGATGGTCTGCATCCCAGGGTACATAAGGAGGTGGCTCTAGAAATTGTGGACGCATTGGTAATCATTTTCCAATGTTCTATAGATTCAGGATCAGTTCCTGTGGATTGGAGGGTAGCTAATGTTATCCCACTTTTTAAGAAAGGAGGGAGAGAGAAAACGGGAAATTATAGACCAGTTAGTCTGACATCAGTGGTGGGGAGGATGCTGGAGTCAATTATAAAAGACCAAATTGTGGAACATTTGGATAGCAGTAACAGGATCGTTCCGAGTCAGCATGGATTTACGAAGGGGAAATCGTGCTTGACTAATCTTCTGGAATTTTTGAGGATGTAACTTGGAAAATTACAAGTTACCGGACAGAGCCGGTGGATGTGGTGTATCTCGACTTTCAGAAAGCCTTCGACAGGGTACCACATAGGAGATTAGTGGGCAAAATTAGAGCACATGGTATTGGGGGTAGGGTACTGACATGGATAGAAAATTGGTTGACAGACAGAAAGCAAAGAGTGGCAGGCAGTGACTAGTGGGGTACTGCAAGGCTTGGTGCTGGGACCGCAGCTATTTACAATATACATTAATGACTTGGATGAAGGGATTAAAAGTACCATTAGCAAATTTGCAGATGATACAAAGCTGGGTGGTAGTGTGAACTGTGAGGAAGATGCTATGAGGTTGCAGGGTGACTTGGACAGGTTGTGTGAGTGGGCGGATGCATGGCAGATGCAGTTTAATGTGGATAAGTGTGAGGTTATCCACTTTGGTGGTAAGAATAGGAAGGCAGATTATTATCTGAATGGTGTCAAGTTAGGAAAAGGGGACGTACAACGAGATCTGGGTGTCCTAGTGCATTAGTCACAGAAAGGAAGCATGCAGGTACAGCAGGCAGTGAAGAAAGCCAATGGAATGTTGGCCTTCTTAACAAGAGGAGTTCAGTATAGGAGCAAAGAGGTCCTTCTGCAGTTGTACAGGGCCCTAGTGAGACCGCACCTGAAGTACTGTGTGCAGTTTTGGTCTCCAAATTTGAGGAAGGATATTCTGGCTAATGATGGCGTGCAGCGTGGGTTTACTAGGTTAATTCCCGGAATGGCGGGACTGTCGTATGTTGAAAGACTGGAGCGACTAGGCTTGAATACACTGGAATTTAGAAGGATGAGAGGGGATCTTATCGAAACATATAAGATTATTAAGGGGTTGGACACGTTAGAGGCAGGAAACATGTTCCCAATGTTGGGGGAGTCCAGAACCAGGGGCCACAGTTTAAGAATAAGGGGTAGGCCATTTAGAACGGAGATTGGCGCATTGCGCATGTTGTGCCTTTGTTTAAAAAAGGTTCTAAAAGTAAACCTAGCAATTATAGACCTATTAGTTTGACGTCTGTGGTGGGAAAATTAATGAAAAAGATAGGGACAATATATATAATTATATGGGTAAACAAGGCCTGATTAGAAAGAGTCAACATGGATTTGTGCCTGGAAGGTCATGTTTGACTAATCTTCTTGAATTTTTTGAAGAGGTTACCAGGGAAATTGATAAGGGCAAGGCTGTGGATGTTGTCTATATGGACTTCAGTAAGGCATTTGACAAGGTTCCACATGGAAGGTTGATTAAGAAGGTTAAATCGTTGGGTATTAATAGTGAGGTTGCAAGATGGATTCAACAATGGCTGAATGGGAGATACCAGAGGGTAATGGTTGACAACTGTATGTCAGGTTGGAGGCCAGTGTCTAGTGGAGTACCCCAAGGATCTGTGTTGGGTCCACTGTTGTTTGTCATTTACATTAATGATCTGGATGATGGTGTGGCAAATTGGATTAGTAAATATGCAGATGATACTAAGATAGGTGGTGTAGTTAATAATGAAGTAGAGTTTCAAAGTCTACAGAGATGCGGGCCTTTTGGAAGGGTGGGCTGAAAGATGGCAGATGGAGTTTAATGCTGATAAGTGTGAGGTGCTGCATTTTGGTAGGACAAATCAAAATAGGACGTACAGGGTAAATGGTAGGGAATTGAGGAATGCAGTGGAACAGAGGGATCTGGGAATAACTGTGCATTGTTCCCTGAAGGTGGAATCTCATGTGGATAGGGTGGTGAAGAAGGCGTTGGTATGCTTGCCTTTATAAATCAGAGCATCGAATATAGAAGTTGGGATGTAATGTTAAAATTGTACAGGGCATTGGTGAGGCCGAATCTGGAGTATGGTGTGCAGTTCTGGTCGCCGAATTATAGGAAGGATGTCGACAAAATGGAGAGGGTACAGAGGAGATTTACTAGAATGTTGCCTGGGTTTCAGCACTTAAGCTACAGAGAGAGGTTGAACAGGTTGGGTCTTTATTCTTTGGAGCGTAGAAGGTTGAGGGGGGACTTGATAGAGGTTTTTAAAATTTTAAGAGGGACGGACAGAGTTGACGTGGGTAGGCTTTTCCCCTTGAGAGTGGGGAAGATTCCAACAAGGGGACATAACTTTAGAATTGAGGGACAAAAGTTTACAGGTAACATGAGGGGTAACTTCTTTACTCAGAGGGTGGTGGCTGTATGGAATGGGCTTCCGGTGGAAGTGGTGGAGGCAGGCTCGATTTTATTATTTAAGAGTAAATTGGATAGGTATATGGATGAGAGGGGATTGGAGGGTTATGGTTGAGAGCAGGTAGATGAGACTAGGTCAGAGAGAGTGGTCGGCGTGGACTGGTAGGGCCGAACGGGCCTGTTTCCGTGCTGTAGTTGTTATATGTTATATGGTTATAGTTTTTCAGTCAGAGAGTTGTAAATCTGTGGAATTCTCTGCCTCAGAAGGCAGTGGAGGCCAATTCTCTGAATGCATTCAAGAGAGAGCTAGATAGAGTTCTTAAGGATAGCGGAGTCGGGGGGTATGGGGAGAAGGCAGGAACGGGGTACTGATTGAGAATGAACAGCCATGATCACATTGAATGGTGGTGCTGGCTCAAAGGGCCGAATGGCCTACTCCTGCACCAAAAAATAAAAAATAAAATAAAATAAAGAAGTTTAAATGAGTCTGGGAATTTAATCAGAAATATAACTAATTAATGCTCACTTATTTTTTATCTTATTCCAATTTTAATGACTAGCATGCTTTTGTTGTACCACAGGCTTGAATTTCAAATGTCCTTTTGCCAATTAGGCTACGTAAGCAGCATAATATGATCAAACCTGTTTTTTAAAATTGATACATTGTAGGATTCCTGATTTAAAAAGCTGATGCAGACGGAATACCTGTTGAGTTAGAGCAGTCTCAGTCTGTAAAGTAATAGGGAGATGTAAGTGACATTTTAAACTATAACATAAACCTCAACCACTTTTCAAACAATGTCAGGACAAAGTGCATTAGCTTGTGACTCACTACACTGCATTTCTTGGGGATTTTTTTTGCTTTAAAACCATTGCGATACTGTTACCATCAATTAAATATGATTAGGTTGCCTATGGTTGTAAAAATATAATGACATTTATGATGAACATCTGAAGTACACTGCATTACATCATAAATTGGAAGGTCTTTTCCAATCTTCATTATCCCTTTTCAATTGCCCTATTGCACCTTGGCAGGTATATCCAAATATGTCAGATGTCCTTTGGCAGCTTGCCCAACTAGCCATTAATCCTAATGTAATGAAAAGGAAAAGCAGATACAGGTTTATACCAAAGATCGGCACAAAATGCTGGAGTAACTCAGCGGGTCAGGCAGTATCTTTGGAGAAGATGGAATAGGTAACGTTTTGGGTCAGGACGTCTGAAGTCTGAAGAAGTGAGTCTAAGAAAGATCCCGACCCGAAACGACACTTATTCCATTTCTTTAGAGATGCTGCCGAACCCACTGAGTTACTCCAACATTTTTTGGCTATCTTTAGCCATTAATCCTATTGTACAGACTTTTTGAGGATTCCATTCAGACTCTCTCTCAGCTCTTCCATGAAAAACCATTGCATAGTGTACAAGAAAAAAATGTAGGTAGATTTTTGTTTCTCAGGACAACTAGTTCTGAGGTGCAACACAGTGGTGCAGCAGTAGAGTTGCTGCCTCATAGCGCCAGAGAACTGGGTTCAATCCTGACTATGGGTGCAGTCTGTATGGAGTTTGTGCATTCTCCCTGTAACCGCGTGGGTTTTCTCCGGGTGCACCAGTTTCCTCCCACACTCCAAAGAGTTACAGGTTTGTAGGTTAATTGGCTTTGATGAGATTATAAATTGTCCCAAGTGTGTAGGATAGTGCTCGGGTACGGGGATTGCTGGTCGGCACGGATTTGGTAGGCTGAAGGACCTGTTTTCACACTGTATCTCTAAACTAAATTAAACTAGACAGGCTAGAGAATCAAATTTTAAATAATTTAGCCTAAGATGTGCAATGGAAAATATATATATATATATCAGGGAATAAGAAGAATAGATTTGTAGTTATATGTTTGTATTTAGCAACAAAATCAAATATTATTCCATATTATTTTACTCAATGTATTGCACGGCTTAATTTATTTTTTACTTTGATGATATCAGCTTAAGAGGACTAAGAAAATAAAGTAATGTTTATGGCCCCGTTTTCTGATATGAAATTAGAAACTGATTGATTTAAATATATTAATATTTCAAAGAAAACTATTCTTTCTTTAGCTGTTACAATATTTCAATCTGTTTTGATCCCACAGTAATGATGCATAGAAATATGAAAGTGATTCATATTTCTCTCGAGCATCAGCAATCCATTTTGCTTTTTTTAACATAATGCTGCAAATCAGCTCAAAGTGGTAGTTTGCAGTTTATTTGTGAGATTATTTTCAGCTTTGCATGTTTATCAGATGTGTGGACTTCAGGAAGCATATTAGGCTTGTTTGTGATACTGGCAATTTTGAAAGTAGATAAAAGATTGATCTATGTGCCAAATAACAATTACTAAATGATTAAAGCAAAATCCAAAATTAATGCGAAAAATGCAGAATGTTACAATTACCAGACATGATGAAGATTCTAGGTCAGAAATCTGTGAATTAGCCTTGTCCCAACTGTGCAATCTGTCTGTCTGCTCATTCCCCATAGTTCTCTAAAATTATTTCTTAAAGTAGAAGTGAACATATTTCATTTTATGGGAACTGCTTGATCACAGATCATAAAACAAATATTTGCAGAACATGGACAGGTGACATTTCAGATCAGCACCCTTCTTCAGACTTGAAACATTGCCTATCCATCTTCTCCAGGCATGCTGCCAGACCTGCTGAGTTACTCCAGTACTTTGTGCCCTTTTGTGCAAACCAGCATCTGCAGTTCCTTGTTTCTATTAAGTATTTTCAGATTTTACATCAAGAATCAGGAATACAGGTGCTCGAAAATCTTACAAGGATTGAAATTTAAATCAATTAATATGCATGATGGATACAAGTTTTTCAAATACTACCCGACAATATAAATAACTTTCACTCTGATTAATTTTCTTTAATGGTCTTTATTCTTCAGTGTAGTCACTCCCAAACCATAGTATATCTTTTGGTGTGTTTATTTGCATATATTCTGGTTTATGAGTAAACTCACATGATATCATCCATTGACGAACTGTACACTGCAAGGGCCAGGAAATGAGTGGGCAAGATCATCTCTGACCCCTCTCACCTTGGCCACAAAATCTTTGAAGCTCTTCCCTCTGGAAGGCGACTCCGGACTGTCAAAGCAGCCACAGCCAGACATAAAAACAGTTTTTTTTCCCACGAGCAGTAGTTCTACTCAATAACCAAAGTCTGTCGTCTCTTTTTTGCTCTGGTTTATTTTCACCCACATGTTTAGACCGTAATGTTGTATCCTTATTGTTTTGATGTGATTATGCTTTATTGTTAATTGTTAACTGTATGTTTGTGTTCTCATTTGTGAGCGGAGCACCAAGGCACATTCCTGTATATGCACGTACTTGGCCAATAAACTTATTCATTCATTCATTCATTCATCTGACAATCATGGAATAATGCAGTACCATTTTGAGCTTTCATTATTTAGAGATACAGTGTGAAAACAGACCCTTCAGCCAAACAAGTCCGCGCCAACCAACGATCATCGTTCCATGTTACCTCAGTTTCTCATCCTACACACTAGGGACACTTTACAGAAGCCAATTAATCCACAAACCTGTACCACTGAGCTGCCCTTTATGCTTGTACATCTTTTTAAAACCAAAGCATAACTACTTCCATGTTCCTGCTCTTTCCCTCTTCATGCTTATCTGGTTCTCCTTTGAAAATTATTATATTTGCATTCACACTTTTTAAGGCAGTGCATTACAGATTGTGGCAATTTGCCACATTATCTTTTTTTCTCTGATCTGGCATTCTGTTGCCAGTTGCATTTGCTACCAGTTCAGCTCAGTGGCACAGCAGTAGAGTTGTTGCCTTGCAGCACCAGAGACCCGGGTTTGATCCTGACTACGGGTGCTGTCTGTACGGTGTTTGTATGTTCTCCCCATGACCACATGGGTTTTCTCCCGGTGCTCCAGTTTCCTCCCACACTCCAAAGACATGCAGGTTTGTAGGTTAATTGGCTTTGGTAAAGGTTGTAAATTGTCTGTGATGGGTAGGATAGTGCTAGTGTGTAGGTTGATCGCTGGTCAGCGCGGACTTTGTGGGCCGAAGGACCTATTTCCAGGCTGTATGTCTCTTCTAAACTAAACTAAACTAAACTAAATCTTTGGCGGCAGAGCCCCCTGCCATTCAAAACATTTTCACCTTATCTCCTCGGCCAAAAGCCTTCAAGATTTTGAAATGGCTGATTAAATCTCCACTTGACACTCTCTGCTGCGGGTAGAACATTTCCACTTTCTCTGTGTTCTGCACTTAAATGATTTTGTTCATCTTTGCTACTATTCCAGCAAATCTCCCTCGCTCGTAAGACCTTGAAGCCGTTGCTGAAATTTGGTGCTCAGTGTTCGACACAGTCCTCTTAACTGAGGTCCAACCTATGTTTTATGATTAAGCAAAATTCCTTGCTTCTGTACTCTCTTTCTTTTATAAAGCCAAGGATTCCAAAAGGATTTTGTCCTGCTGTTTGAATTCTCCAAAAAAATATTTTCTGCAGATTGAGTATGGCAACACAAATCCTTAAATGGCATGAAAAGAAGCTCTTCTGCAGCAAATCAATATTTTAGCTACGTCGCTGTAAATGTCAAAAATCCATCTCTTCGTCAGAAGAGTGAATTTTTCCTGTGATTTCTTGCTGAGACGAGGGTGGTTTTGTCAAATAATTATGAGTACCGACTGTGCCATAGGTAGGGGATAATTTGGTAGATTATTTTCCCTTCAGTATTGTGTTGGATAAAAATACATTCAGCTTGCCTTAAAAAAAATTCACTTATGAGTGATTTTAACTATGCATTGAGCAGCTGCCCAGCAAAACAAACAAACTGGCAGCCCAATGCACTTGATGGCAGATTTGATCTATTTTGAGGACGAGACATTATTAGCATTCTTTGATTAATGGGCACCCTATTTCACCTCTCGGTTCGTGGTTGACTTAACATAGAGATATAAATGTAGCACTGATAAGGGTCTGTGAAGATTGAAGACTTGAGGAGGAGGATAAAATGACGTGGGCAAAATGGACAAGGAGCTTAGCTCTCCAAGGCTGTACAATAGTATTTGGAGATATTCCAGTCAGTAAGCCCTTTAAACTGCACATATGTCAGAAAGAATAGAATATCTCTCATTAAACAAAGGTATTTGTTTTTTTTAAATTTGTGTGCAGAAAAGCTAGGTTAGTTGGAACATAGAACAGTACAGCACAAGAATAGGCTCTTTAACCCACAATGTCTGTATTGAACATGAACCTACAGCGACTTCCACCTCCAGTTTAAATTTCATTTGGAATATTTTGGAGGACCAAGAACCAAGGACCAAGAACTTGGGGACATTGATTTTGTCCTTTTCCACTATTATTGTTTGTTTGTAAAGCATATAATTGGTATAGCATTACATTTTAAAAGCACAGAAATGATATTGGGCTGATATTTGCAGAACGACACACACATACGGACATGCACATGCATATGCGTGGACACGCGCGCAGACGCAAACACACAGACACACTCATGCATGGACACCTGTGCACAGACACACGCCATAGACACATGCATAGATGCACAGAAACAGACATTTAGTTACACACACACATACACACACACACTCGCACATGGACACCCATGCACAGACACACGCCATGGACACATGCATCGACACAAAAACAGACACTCAGACACACATACTCACTGCTTTGATGTTTGGAAATATAATTAGGTGAATTTTGAAGGCTATTGATCTTTAAATATTGCAATATATTGTCACCGAAGGTAAAAGGCAAACATTCTGAAATTGGATACCCGTTAGTAAGAAGTATAATTTTTGTGGGTGGTGTGTTGGTGGCATGAGGCAGTCTGGAAAATGCAGCTGGTGGGTCAGTCTCATTGAACAATTGAACCTATTTAAATGGATTCAGTAACTTTGTTGAACAAGTAGATGTCTAGAGATATCTATATTCATCTGAAGAAGGGTCTCGACCCAGAGCTGCTGCCTGTCCCGCTGAGTTACTCCAGCTTTTTGTGTCTATCTACGTTCCTTTCTTGAGCTTCACATATCACAACTCTTCAATCCTTTTGTTACACATCTTCTATTTAGTTTGGAGATACAGCGCAGAAACAGGCCCCTCAGCCCACCGAGTCTGCGCCGTCCAGCGATCCCTGTACACTAGCACTATCTTATACACTAGGGACAATTTTCAATTTTTACCGAAGCAAATTAACCTATAAACCTGTACGTCTTTGGAGTGCAAGAGGAAACTGGAGCACCTGGAGAAAACCCAGGTGGTCATGGGGAGAACGTATAAACGCCTTACAGACAGCACCCATAATCAGGATTGAACCCGGGACTGTGGAGCTGTAACAATGCCATCATGCCGCCCCTGTCTTTTCTGTCTTTTCACCTTTGTTCTTTTTCCAGCATCTGCCTTTCATAAGTTCCCTCACCTATATCAAGGTGTTACCTGTCAAGTTTTGTCCCACCTCTCCTCTCTCCCCGCTTTCTTCCAAACTTCTTTCTTTTATTCTATCCTGCTCGAGGTATTGACATTTGAATAATTTACCAGTCCTGTTTTTGCATGGCGTTCCCTAATTCATCACTTGCCTGATATCTAATTCATCTTATGGAAGCATGCCTTGAAAATAGCAATAACTTCAGCTATTTTCCAAGAACGAAATAATCACCTTTTTTGGGAGTGGGAGCTGCCATTTTCATTCTTTGTAGTACAGGTAGTTCTGATATAGTGTGATAATAGGAATCTCTTGTGCAGAAAATCACGTAAAGACACTTGTATCAATTGGAAAAATTTCCCCAGAACGTTTAGCATGCAACAAAAGCTTTTCACTGTACCTCGGTACATATGACAATAAACTAAATAAACTAAACTAAACAACACGGAAACATGCTATTCTGTGTATTATTCTCACACTTTTTAGTGTGCCTCTCTTATATTTTCTCTCATTTTCTTTTCGTCTCTGACTTGCTTCTTCCTTCCCCTCACCCCATATCATTTGCTCCAGGCCTCTTAAGAAAATAAATGTTAAGGATTGCGAAAAATCTGTGTTAGCATCGTGGGAATTTTTTAATAAACAGTCCTGCTCAAAGTAAACCACTTTCCAAGAAGGGCCTTCCTATTTAGTGAAAGGAATGTCTGTCATGATTGCCTGAGAATGTGAGGAACATTATATTCCACAGCTTCTTTTCAGTTAACGTGCTTGTTATCTTAAACTGGATTATTTTTTTGCAGGTGGTTTAGTGTGGTGGTCTGGGCAGATGGCACAAAACTTGGTGCAAAATATACTTAACTGCAGATGAATGTAATATTCTTTGACAAATTTTGTTAATACAATATATTTTTCATGATTTGTGAAACTGCGGTTCATTCGGGATCGTATCCAATTCCACAGGAAATATTTTAGCTGAACCGAAAGGAGACAGGAAACCTGTACTACAGTTTATTGAGGGATTCATTATACAACCACTTTGTTTAAAAGTTAACGTTAGAAAAATAGGTTCCACATTAGTCCAAAACCTGTTACCACATGACCAATGTATTAGACTGGATCTGTCTTTCTGGAGCATTCTCTTGTTGAAGTGCTACTATTTCTTCTTCTATCACCAGTGGATCGCACCTACTGTATAGTATGCCCTTTACAACCTCACAGAGTTGCAGAGGGAATGATATGTTGCAGGAATGTCTGCGTACCATTGGATAGGTGCACTTCCTAAGTTGCCGTACAGTGAGACTGTTTGAAAGTGTGCATAAGAATTTTAAAGTCAGCTTGCAGAGACTGGGACTAGGACGAGAGAACTTGATCCCTGTGGCGTTGAAAGCATAGGCCTGCATTGCATCATGTATGCATTCTGTTCTGATTGTACTGAGATTCAGCTGCAAGTCTTAAAGCAATGTTTTACTTGCTTTTTGGAATTATTTCCATGGCTGGTGAGCAATGCCATATTTTGCTCTCTATATTTCTGAAATTATCATGGATTTGTAGGGAACTTAGTTTAGTTAGTTTAGAGATACAGTGTGGAAATAGGCCCTTCGGCCCACTGAGTCCATGCCCACCATTGATCACTTGTACGCGGATCCCATATTATCCCAATTTACAGAAGCCAATTTACCCACAAACCATTGCGGCTTTGCAGCGTGGGAGGAAACTAGTCGCAGGGAGAACATACAAACTCCTTACTGACAGAATCAGAATCGAACCCGGCAGCAACTCTACCACTGTGCCCCATATACAGATATATTCAATAGATTCAATACGTCCTTCAGGGATGGCTTCTCAGATGAAGGCCAAATTACTAAACTAAACCAAATTTTAATCTAGAGGCATAAGGGACTGCAGATGCTGGAGGAAATCAGCAGGTCAGGTACAAGAAATAGGATCCCAAATGGACAGCACAGTGGTGCAGCTAGAAGAACCGCTGCCTCACAGCGCCAGGACCCGGGTTCAATCATGGCCTTTGAGTCTGTCTGTGTGGAGCATGCATGTTCCTCCAGTGGTATATCTCCTAGTTTAGTTTATTGTCACGGAGTCGGCCATGGAGTGGGCGCCGCCATCTTACCGCGAGCCTCAGGCGGCCGCCTTCGCCCCGCCACGCTGCCACGGCCGCCACCCCTCGTACAATGCGGGCGGGCAGGGCCAGGGCAAGGACAACCCTGCCTCCCGGGGGCAGCACGGCCGGGTTGGAGGCGACTGGAGGCCGGGTCTCCCGGCCTGGAACAGAAGCCTCGCTGGCGCCCCGGGGAGACTCGAGCCGGCGGCCTGGGGCCCGTACTCGGGGCCTGAGGAGCAGCAGCAGCCGGCGGACGGCGCTCCCCGCCCGTGGGGCTACAGACCACCACCCGGAGAGAACCACCCCGGTCTCGACTGTCCCCCCAAGCCGTGGGATCAGCCGCAGGACTACCCCCGCCCCCACGATGTCTCCACTGTCTTGTGTGCATGCCACAAGTGCGGTCGGCAAGTTGCTGGTTCCAGCGGCTTAGGGCTTGTCTACTTAGCATGTGAAGCGTGGGATCAGCGGATTGCGTGGAGAAAAACCACCAGAAGGTTCAAGGGGCAGAAAGACGATCCCAGCAAAGCATCGTGGAGCACAAACAGGGCAGACTGAGATACGTAGGACACTTCTGACCATCCACTGTATCCTGGCCTGTCCCCAGCCATCTCGTCTATGTCTTGCTGCTGGAACCCGATAGGCCAGGACGAGAGAGTGACGCCGACGATCAGCGCAACTCCCCCTCACTTAAATCCAAGTTAAACTCAAGTCATGACTTCAACCTCGGCCGGCCTACCACGGCTGACGGGGATCCCAATCAGCAGTCAAAATAATAAGATTGAAAGTGAAGTCATGGTCATCTTCAAACCCGAAGGATGAACAACAACATATCTCCTAGTGCTCTGGTTCCCTCCCATGCCCCAAAGATGTGAAGGTTGGTAGGTTAATTGGCTGCTGAAAAAATAAATTGTCCGTAGTGGTAGAATCTGGGTGGAGTTGTTGGGATTGGTGTAGGATAAGTGTAAACAGGTGGTTGATGGTTGGCAAGGACTTGGTGGCCTGAAGGGTCTATTTCCATCCTGTATTGTCAATGAACTGGAGCATTTGTCCCTTTCCCTCCACAGATGTAGCCTGACCTGTTGAGTTCCCCCTGCAGTTTGCTTTTTGCTCTAACTATTAGGTGTGGCACAGGGTTTCGCGGTGCCAGAGACCTGGATTTGATCCTGACTATACATGCTGTTTGTGCGGAGTTTGTAGGTTCTCCCTGTGACCACATATATTTTCTCTGGGTGCTCCTGTTTCCTCGCACACTCCAAAGATGTGTGGGTTTTGTAGGTTAATTGGCTTCTGCAAATTATAAATTATTCAATGTGTAGGATAGTACAAGTGTATGGGGTGATTGCTGGTCTGCGCAGACTCCGTGGGCCAAAGGGCCTGTTTCCACACTGCATCTCGAAGCTAAACTAAAATTTAGTATGCATTTTAACTAGGCTGGGGAATTAAGGTGGAAGAAGTGAACAAACTAATGTGATTCATTGGAGTGTTCATCGATGCAATTATCGGTATTAAGTTTTGCCTCCTCAGCAGTGGTGATATGAAATTTATTGAACGCTTCTGGATTTACTATTGAGATTGAGCTTTACAAAAGACAAGTAATGTGCACACCGAATATATCACAGATAGCAGCCATTTTGGACAAGAAATACTCTTACAAGATATGCTCATTTGTATTATCAGCTCTATGACTGGAAGGTCAAATTTTCTGGACACAATATTGTGAGCAATTTTGGGCACCATATCTGAGGAGGGATTTGCTGGCCCTGGAGAGGGTCCAGAGGAGGTTTACAAGAATGATCCCAGGAATGAGTAGGTTAACATATGATGAGTGTTTGACCGCACTAGGCCTGTACTCGCTGCAGTTTAGAAAAATGATTAAAACGTATAGAATAGTGAAAGGCTTGGATAGAGTGGATGTGGAGAGGATGTTTTCACTAGTGGGAGAGTCTAGGACTAGAGGTCATAGCCCCAGAATTAAAGGACGTTCTTTTAGAAAGGAGATGAGGAGGAATTTCCTTAGTCAGAGGGTGGTGAATCTATGGAATTCTTTGCCACAGAAGGCTGTGGAGGCCAGGTCAGTGGATATATTTAAATAGATAAATAGATTCTTGTTTAGTACAGGTGTCAGAAGCTATGGGGAGAAGGCTGGCAAATGGGGTTAGGAGGGAGAGATAGATCAGTCATGATTCAAAGGTAGAATAGACTTGATGGGCCATATGGCCTAATTCGGCTCCTCTCACTTATGATCTTATGATCTTAAGTGACCAAGATTTTTCAGCAGGATCTTGGTGGGCATAATAATCTGTTCACGCAGGTGGGCCAGAACAATCCTTGCCTGTGAAGCAGCTGGGATTTTTGACAGCTGGAGAATCCACATCCCAGCTTTGGCATCTGTCAAAACTGTCAACCTATCTTTCTGATGGGATTGAATGTATTTTGCATTGCGGAACCTTCAAATTTCATGAATCAAATGAACAAGTCCAAATGTTGTTTATTCAATATTTAAATCATTTTCAATGAAAACATTTATCTAATATAGGTTTAGGTTCATTGTAGTCATATGTACCAAGTTACAGTGAAAAGCTTTGTTTTGCATGCTATCCAAACTGATCAGATATAGCATACTTGGATACAATCAGTTCAAGCTCAAGTGCAATAAATAAGAGCGAAGGGGAAGATCAGAGTGCAGAATATAGTTCCCAGCATTGTAGTGGATTGTGGTACATCAGCTCCTAAGACAAAGTCCAGTGTACTCAATGGGATAGAGATGAATCAAACTGTGCCCTAGCTATTCGGAAGCTTGATTAAGGGGGGGAAGAAGCTGTTCCTAAGACTGGTGGTGCACACTTTCAAGCTTCTGCACCTTTTGCCGAGTGGGAGCAGGGAGAAGAAGGAATGACTGGGGTGGGACATGTCCTTGAATATGTTGGCTGCTTTTCCAAGGCAGCGTGAAGTGCAGATGGAGTCAACAATGGGAAGTCTGGTCTGTGAGATGGACAGAGTTACATCTTCAATTTCTTGCAGAGCTGTTCCCAAACCAAGGAATTATTTTTTTAAATAATACAAAATGTTATACTAAACAATGATAATTAAGAAGAAAATGTAACCAACCTAATTATTATCTTTTTCCTCAAATCCACAAAATCTCCATTCAAAAGAATGAGCTTGAAGGAGCCATTGGGTTCAGTGTATTGAAATCCATGCAAAATCCAGTGGCAGAGTACATGTGGGAAATTATCAATGGAATTCTCTCCACAAACTGCATTCTGTTCAAAATTCTGAGTAGTTTTCATTGTAGCTCATGGTGATAATTTGTTAAAAGTAAGGCCGGTATTGTTTTACTAATTGATTCTAGAACAGGTTTTTGACTTTGCACTATTTTTGTTTTTTATATATATATATGCTTTACAAAGGCATCTTAGCTCAAACTAACTGTGGAGCTGGGAATGTGGGGACCAATCTTGGGATATTGCTTTACTTTTAAGGAAATAGAAGATGGTTGAATCAAATAATTATGCTTTAAAATTATGTTCAAAAAATATCAGTAACAGCAGTATGCTGGGTTATGTCAAGGCATTCGGTGTTAGGAGTCAAATAAGTTCAGTATTTTCACTTTAAACTTTTATTATAAATAGAAATGGCCTTCTCAATGGGCAACACAGATTGACTGCAAATTCCACTGGTGAAATGAGAAAATTAAACATTCATGGTCTTGTCAATGTCCTCTCAATTCAGCTGCTCAGACGTAAATGGAAATAGAGAGCACCTGGTGATAAGTGTGTTACATTTGTAATCAAGTGTAAATATAAAATGGCATTAAGTGACAGATGACAGACACCAATCATGTCTCTGTCCTAGGCATTCATTGTTATTTATTAACTCCTTTATATTTACCTGGAATTGATTTTGCTTGCAAATTGTTAGAAAAAAACCATGTTACATGGAACTGGACAACAGACCACAAATTACTTCCTATTATTTGATTAAATGTTCCCAAAATTATGTTCAACCATCAGATTGTATTTTCCAATGATTGATTCATTTTTCAAAAGCAGACATTTTCTTGTATCTGTTGAGAGAAACGGTTGAATACTGAACTGTAATCTCACGCTCCTTGCACATTGCGCACAATTGGTAGGTTACTTAAAGCCTATCCTTTGTCAGATTTTCCCGTTTTCAATGCAAGCTGCGTGTAGTAGTTTAGTTTACTTTAGAGATACAGCGTGGAAACAGGCCCTTCGGCCCACCTAAACCATGCCGACTATCGATCACCCATTCACACTAGTTATCTACACACTAGGCCAATTAACCTACAAGCCCACATGTCTTTGGGATATGGGAGGAAAGCAGAGCGCCAGGAGGGAACCGATGCAGTCACAGGCAGAATGTGCAAACTCCACACAGACAGCACTCGAGGTCAGGATTGAACCTGGCTCTCTAACGTTGTGAGGCACCAGCTCCACTGTTGCGCCATTGCGCTGCCTTAACCTACTAATTAAGGTTAACCTCAATAAATCTACAAATCTGCACGTCTTTGGAATGTGGGAGGAAATCGGAGCACTCGGAGGAAACCCACGCTATCACAGGGAGAACGTACAAACTCCGTACAGACTGCATACAAAGTCAATATCGAACCCAGGTCTTTGGGTTTGTAAATTAAAATATTGTTATTTATAATATTATTGCTCCTAATATTATTCTGAAGTTTAGGTATAAGCTATGATATGGAAATTGGTTTTAGTCAGATTGATAGCTAAAATAAGAAATTTCATTTTAAATGCTATCTTCAATTTATTATCCCACAGTAGCATGTGGAACAATATGATTGAAATATGTTTGAATTATTGTTGCTATTCTAGTGAACACTATAAAACATACTTGATGTTGAGTTGTATCTACATTCTTAAATTGCTGTGTAGCATTTTGTGTTTACTGGACGGATTCATTGGGCAGGATTTGCCTGAAGTATCCAAGCTTCTCTAGCTTTGCATTGGTGCATACCTGGCGACTCTTGTATGTGGCTTCAGTGGAATATTTCCATACAGTTTACAAATTGGGGTTCGTGCTTAGGTATGGCAATACGTTATTGAACTGTATGCAGGAAAATAATTTCACTGTGCGTTTGCACATGTGATAATAAAGCACCATTGATCATTCATTGATAGCCCGATTACCAATCTGCTAAACCCCTGTAACCTATTTGTATGTTATCTATTTAGAAACAAAGAACTGCAGATGCTGGTTTATACCAAAGATATACACCTCCTTGTTATTACCAGTTCCACTGTTCTCCACATTATTTTTCTTGAGATCACACCTTCCCCAGCCAATAATGGACCTACCAGGCAACACTCTGCCTGAGCCCACTAGCGGCTGACCCTGATTGATCGTAGTCTTTTTTCCCCTCTGGCTCTTCACCCTCCCTCACCCCCTACTTTCAGGCTGAAGAAGGGTCCTAACCCAAAACATTACCCATCTTTTTTCTCCAGGGATGTTGCCTGATCTGCTGAGTTACTCCAGTACTTTGTGTCTATCTATATATGTTGTCTATGGCTGGTTATAATCTCTCCAGCAGTATTAGATGGCTGATTGCAGTCATTTACTTATTATTCAGTCAATGAAAAATAAACAATAATGCAGCATATCTCAGCTCTCTCTCTTTAGTTTGATTCATCCAATTCTTCTACCAAACATTGTTGAATTTTTTTGTCTTTCACTTTCCTCAGTGGTTTAAGAAAAATAATGGAAATAATGTAATGCGACATTTAATATAATTTGGGATTCGTTTTCATTCCATGAGAAGATTATTTTTTGGAATCTATCTCGTGCATTTGTAGACCTAAACTGCCTAAGGTGTTTTACTAAATTCAAGCCATTAATTATCAAACTATTTATTTTCTAGTCATCCAGATATTTATATTTTCTCTCTTCTGCCAACACTTGGAATGCATTAATATTGTTCCATTATGAATCTGCTGTGGTTAAACTATTCAGGTTGCACAGTGATCCATGTTGACACTTGACTTAAAGCAAGACCAGTTTGGTAGACCAAATGAACTGGAACATTTTTTCATGTCAATTATTTTTCTGTTATTTTTGTTTATTTTTGACTCGCTTTATCAAAGCTTTTTTAAAAATCAACTTTATCTTTCTTCTATAGATGTGCAAAATTCAGACTCATATGGAATGGCCTACTTTTTGTTATTTGTTTCCATATCTACATAGCTAGTGACTGTACATTAATTATTTTGGTGCATGATTGCTTTTTCTACCAAAGTATAACAGGAGGTGATGAGGTTTTACGATTAAAATAGAACATACTGGAGCTGGACAATAGGCAACAGGAAGAAGGAAATAGACTTAACAATTTACTGAACTTGTTAAATGGATATAGAATTTGCTTGTAACTAAAAGTTGGTTTCCTCATTTGTTAGTTATTCTATTGAAAACCATTGCCTAGATAATTTGTCTGGATTTCACATAAAGTATATTGTGTATTTAACCATTAGTTACATCCTCAATCTATGCTTCATTAATCCAAAGGTAAGATCATTGACTTGAAATGTTAACTCTCCATAGATGCTGCCTGACCTGCTGAGTGTTTCTGCACTTTCTATTATTATTACAAATGTTATTACTATGTGCTCATCTTTTACAAATGCATATCCTACAGTAATACATATTACATTTTCTTTTGCATACATGTAATGCATTCCAAGTTTTATTGCAAGCATTAAGTTCAAACCAGCTGCAAGTGGCATATTATTAGCAACTGAATGTTATGCTTTTATTTTTTATAATTAATGAGGTTAATAAACAAAAGTTAAGACAAAAAATAATTATTTGTTCAAGTACTCTGATTACTCATTAATTTTGTGTCGTATTTGCGCTTTCTAACTAAATGCTTATTTTAACTAATCAGCATATCTTATCTAAGGCCTTCTTCTCTGTCACTTTCTATCTGTCATTTGGGTTTCCAGTATTATATTATTGAAATTGGCTTTCATTTTGTTTTTAATTTTAACTTTCCTGGTTACCATGGTGAAATTTGAATTTGTGTGTCTGAATTATTTAATCAGGCCTCTGGTTTACTGCTCTTATTAATGTAATTACTATGGTGCAGTATCTGATGTAATAATTCAGCCAGTATTTATCTTTCAATTATAGCACAAAATCATGGCAACTAGTAAAGGAAAAGGGGGCCATGAGTTGTTGTTTTTTTTTATTACTCAATTTTGAAGGGAAGAGAAGGAAACTATATAAAATTTGTAGGAGGATGCCTTTGTGTTCTTAAATTAGGATTACGTTACGTAACGATAAATATAAATTTGGTGCAAAAGACCTAGTATCATAAAAGCATAATCCTATTGTGAGCATGGAGTCATCATTTGCCACTTTTACACGGGAATATCAGAAATAACCTTTGGCTTTATTCATGAGACATTAAATAACCATTTAAATTATTTGTAAGCTACTGTTCCCTGATTATCATGACATGTTTGCCCTTCATGTTAATTCAGGATAACTTGAACAAAATAAGTATTTGCATATAATAACTTGTATGTTTAAAACATTATGCACAAATGAATAGCTAAATGGTGATTGTAATATTAATAAAGCAATTAATGTATTCACTTTGTCAAATTTATGCAGAGGGAAAGGAAGTGAGTGACTTGAAATCTGGGATTAGAGAACAAGACAAGACCCAGCAGGGCCTGGAGCCGGAATGCAATGATGTTGACAGGTTGTTGTGTGGGGAGGATGTTTCCTCTAGTGGTAGAACCAGAGACTGGGGTTACTGTTTAAAACAAGTGGTTGCCCACTTAAGAAAGAAATTAGGCAAAATATTTGCTGTCAAAGGGTTGATAGTGTTGGAACACCTTCTCAAAGGCCATTGAATACAAATTCCTTGCATATTTTAAGATGGAGCTATATAAATTCTTGTGGAGCAGGCAGATGAAATCTTAGACTGCTAATATTTAGTTTAGTTCATTGTCACGTGTACCGAGGTACAGTGAAAAGCTTTTGTTGTGTGCTAACCGGTCAGTGGAAAGACTACACATGATTACAATCATGCTATCCACAGTGTACAGATACAGGATAAAGGGAATAATGAAGAGTACAAGATAAAGCCCAGTAATGCCCAATGAAAGGTAGTCCACAAGTCTCCAATGAGGTAGATGGTAGCTCAGAACCACTCTCTACTTGTTGATAGGATGGTTCAGTTGTCTGATAACAGCTGGGAAAGACTGTTGCTGAATCTGGAGGCATGCGCACTCACACTTCAGTACCTCTTGCCTGATGGGAGAGGGGAGAAGAGTGAATGACTGGGGTGAGACTGCTCCTTGATTATGCTGGTGGCCTTGCCGAGGCTGCGTGAAGTGCAGATGGAATCAATGGAAGGGAGGTTGTTTTGTGTGATGGTCTGGGCTGCGTCCACAATTTCGTCTTGTCGTGTTCCCAAACCATACTGTATGAATCCATGTGAATCTGAATTTACAATTGCATCTTATTGAATGGCAGAGCAGTGTTGAATGCCTAGTGGCCACCTGCTAAATTGTTTGTTCATATGTTATGCTATATTTTTAAATCATGCTGTGGAAGGTGGAATACAAGAGATTCAAGAATCTTTGGTACAGGATTTGGATGAATTTCAGTAGTGGATGCAGTATTCACCAAAAATAATACTTTAACTCACTGTGCACCATCATTATTTTCTCGTTAATATATGGCAGTTCTTCGAAATAGTTGGCTAATATCATTTTGTGAAAACTATTTGATATTGCACAGAGATTACTTGTTGAGTAAGAGTAAAAATGCTCAACTGGTAAACGGACTAGTCGGAAAAAGGATCTCGACCTGAAACGTCACCTATCCATGTTCTCCAGAGATGCTGCCTGGCCTGCTGAGTTACACCAACACTTTGTGTCCTTTTATGTATTAACCAACATCTGCAGTTCTTTGTTTCTATACTGACCAAGAAATATGCTATATATAATAGATAATGTATGGATGTCAGATAGGAGACTACTATAATGTCCGATCTGGAATCTATTGAAATCCTAATGCCTGGAGCTGGTAATAAATTCCTGAGTTTCTCCTGCCGATATCTACCCACACCTCCAATGATGTCTACTCATCAAATCAACCAGAAAAGGCCATTAAAAAAGATGAAATAGTTTATTATTAACCGTGTTAACAGCCAAGGTCTTCCTGAAAATTCCACATGATATACATACCTCCTCTTCATTCTTGGTTTACTTGAAGAATGCAACATGTTTATCACAAATGGTCTCAAAGCATAGCTTGTGGACAATTTCAAGAAATCAACTAGAGGGAAGAACATCATATTAAACTTTAAAATGTTGCAATCTATATTAAGAAAACTGTATAATAGCTTTTTAATAACCTTTTTCTAGAGGTTATTCAATGTAGGTTTAAGCTGAATAAATCTACATTTATTCAATGTAGATTTAATGAAAACCCAAGGGGCAACCTTTTCACACAAATGGTGGTTGGTACTTGGAACGAGTTGCCAGAGGTGGTAGTTGAGGCAAGTCCTATAGCAATATTTAAAAGACATTTGAAGAGGTACATGTGTAGGAAAGGTTTAGAAGGAAATGGGCCGAATGTGGGCAGTTGGATCTAATATAGATGGGGCATCTTAGTCGGCATGGGAAAATTGGACCGAAGGACCTGCTTCCATGCTGCATGACTCAATGACTCTAGGTTACGTAATTTGCAACTCTTTGAAATTGTTGGTCACCTGTTGCTAGTTTTCTAGTTTGGCAAGATAGCAGAAATATGGCACATGAAACAAAATTTCCTTGGCATGTGCTGTGATGGTGTGCTTTAGGGAGAAGCTGCCAAAATAATGCCTCAAAGTGTCATTGAGTACTGTGAACACACATCAAAAGTGCAAATGTTGGAAATCTGAAATTTAAAGAAAAATGATTGGAAACACCCATGAGATTAGGAGGCATCTGTGGAAGAGAAAGAGTTAATATTTTTTGGTGTTAGAACCCTTTATTTAATAATCTAATATATATAATAAATAATGAATATATCTAATGATCTAATAAAGGGTCCTGGACCTTAAACGTTATTCTTCTTGAAAGGAAGAGGAAGACCTCTTTTTATTCACAGGCATATTCATTCCTGTCAGACCTATGAAGGGCTTTCAGTATTTTCTTTTTAGTTTAGTTTAGTTTAGTTTAGAGATACAGCATGGAAACAAGCCCTTCGGCCCATTGAGTCCACACCAACTACTGATCACCCGTTCAGACTAGTTCTCTGTTATCCTACTTTCTCATCTACTTCCTACACACGATGCAATTTGATAGAGGGCCAATTAACTTACAAACCCGTATGTCTTTGGTATGTGGGATGAAACCAGAGCACCTGGAGGTAACCAACATGGCCATAGGAAAAACCTGTAAACTCCATTATTGAGTAGTATTATTGTGCAGCTCACATTCAGTGGGTAGAAATAGATAATCCTAATTACTACCCAGGTGTACGAGAGAAGATAAGAAATAGAAAAATGATTAAATAGATAAGGCTTATACTGTGAAGTAAGTAAGAATTTTTCCTAGTCTACAAGATCATGATTTAATGTTTCTTTCTATTTACCAGCTCCAACCAGATTGTTCCAACCTGCCAAATGCTGCAATTGGATTTGAAGGAGGATGCTTTTGCATTCTTAATTTAGGATTCTAATATTTCATTTATGTGATAGAGTCATACAGCACAGAAACAGGCTCTTTTGCCCAACTTCCCCAGGCCAACCAAGATGCCTCATCTACACTAGTCCCACCTGCCTGAGTTTGTCCCATATCCCTCTAAACCTTTCATATCCATGCACCTGTCCACATGCTTTTTTAATGTTGTTATAGTACCTGCTCGACTACCTCCTCTGGCAGCTCATTCCATATACCAAACACCCTCTGTGTGAAAAAAGTTGCCCCTCAGATTCCTATTCAATCTTTCCCCTCTCAGCTTAAACCTATGTCCCCCGTTTCTCGATCCCCCCACCCTGGGTAAAAAAATTGTGCATTTACCATATCTATTCCCAGCATGATCTGATACGCCTCTATAAGATCACCCCTAATCCTCCAATGTTCCAAGGAATAAAGTCCTGGCCTCCCCAGCCTCTTTCCATAGCTCATGCCCTCAAGTCCAGACAACATCCTCACAAATTTTCTCTGTACTCTTTACAGATTAATAACATCATTCCTTTAGCAGGGTGTACAAAACTGAATACAATACTTCTTATAAAATGATTAATGGTAAATATAAATTTGGAGCAAATGAATTAATTTTTAAATAAAATTATAAAAACATATAAAAATGTTGAAATGGCATAATCATGAAGTCATAATTTGTCACTTCCACACAGGACTATCAAAAAGAAAACTATTTATTCATGAAGATTTTAAATATGCATTTAAACTATTTGTAAGGTACTGTTGTTCCCTAATTATAATGACTTGTTTGCCCTTCATATTAATTTATGCTTATTTGAACCAAAGAAGTCTTTGCATATAATGACTTGTATGTTTAAAACATTATGCGCAAATTAATAGCAACATGGTGACAGTAAGATTAATAAAGCAATTAATGGGTTCACTCTGTCAAATTTGTGCAGGATGAAGGGAAGGGAGCGACTTGAAATCTGGGATTAGAGAACAAAACAAGACTGAGCAAGGTCTGGAACTGGAGTGCTGTTTCTGGGATTTGCAGGATATCTAGAGTTAAGTTTTGCAGGACACCTGTCAGGAAAATGAGAACAGGATAACTTGAATTGAAAGGCAGAGTAAGATTATATCAGAAGCAAAAACAGAAGGGGTGGCGTAGTGGTGGAGCTGCTGCCTTACAGCGCCAGAGACCCGGGTTTGAGCCTGACCTCGAGTGCTGTCTGTACGGAGTTTGTACGCTCTCCCTATGACTGCGTGGGTTTTCTCTGGGCACTCCGGTTTCCTCCCACACTGTAAAGATGTACAGCTTTGTAGGTTAATTAGTGTTAGTTTAAAAAATTGTGAATTGTCCCTCGTGTGTAGGATAGAGCTATTGTACAGGGTGATTGCTGGTCGGCATGGACTCAGAGGGCCGAAAGGCCTGTTTCCGAGTTGTATATCTAAAGTCTAAATGTAAATGAGAAATGCAGGATTAAGAGTGGAAATTGCAATCGGCTCAGTTATAAACCCCATTATAAGAGCAGCATTGGGGGGCATTCTTTCACTGCCCCCAGGGGTCCCCTACAGTATTCTCTCACCAGGGCCTCCCTGGTTATGTCCAAAAATCTGTAAGCCCCCTTTCGTGGTCTTCGAGTTGATCTGTAACCTCCTGCTCTCTATCAACTTGTGAACTCCATGCATTCAGAGGAATCCCCAAATAATGGACCATGAAAATAGCATTTAATATAAATCTGTAAATCTGTAGGTTGGCAAAACAAATTCAAATGATGATAATCCACGGTGGGGATTAAAGTTGTGAACTATGCCAGATTTCGACCAGGTGTGCTTTATTAGCATGGCAACCATCTCACATTCTCTCTTTCATTCTCATCTGAAATCCAAAGAAAATCTGCTTTGTAATTCCTTGTATTCCACTGTGATTTAAGAAATTATAACACAAATTGTTCAAAAATGAAAATCACTGGTTGGAAATCTTTTTGTAGCCAGCAGCAGCTAACAGCTGGCAGTGCCTGGCTACAGACTGCTGCTTTTATAAGCTGTTGAAACATATCATGATATATCACTGTAGCACAAAGTAATGAAGTACTTTTTTTGGGCCATCGTAGGCATTAAAAAAATTGAATGTGTTCCAAAATGTATAATTTGTTGAGTTTTTTTTAACAAAACATTGAACCAGTGCATTTTGTTATGTGTTATGTGATAAATGTGAAATGGAAAATCAATTGCTAAAAGCCTATCCAAGGCAGCAGTGACATCAGCCATCATGCATCGCTCTTTGGATTTGGCTGCTGGAATATTTAAGTGTGTATACTGCCTGGGAAACTGTGTGGGCATGAATAACAGGAGCAGGTGACAATGGGTTCAGGACGACCATTCCCAGCACATTTAGTAATTTGGTCATCGTCAGGACAAGCATTAAATATATTGAATATATCTATATATGCGGTGGCATGGTGGCGCAGCGGTAGAGTTACTGCCTCACAGGGTTAGAGGCCCGGGTTTGATCCTGACTATGGGTGCAGTCTGTATGGAGTTTGTACATTCTCCCCGTAACTGCATGGATTTTCTCTGGGTGCTCCGGTTTCCTCCCACACTCCAAAGACTCCACACTCCACGTTTGTAAGTTAATTGGATTCGGTAAAGATTGTAAAATTGTCCCTTGTGAGTAAGATAGAATTAGTGTATGGTCGGCGCTGGTCGGCGCAGACTCGGTGGGCCAAAGGGCCTGTTTCCGCGTTGTTTCTCTAAACCAAACTAAATTAAATTATCACATTGGTTCAGAAGCATCCAGTGTTACATTTAATTAAGTTGAGAGACACAGCTCTGAAACATGCCCTTCTGCCCACTGAGTCCGTGCCGACCAGTGATCACCCCGTATACCGGCACTATCCTACACACTAGGGACAATTTTACAATTATCGAATCACCAAAGCTAATTAACCTACAAACCCACACGTATTTGGAGTGTGGGAGGAAAACCCATGCGGTCACAGGTTCTTGGGCACAAAGATGATGTTTTGGCTCAGACCCCTTCTTCAGACTCTTCTTGTGTCTGAAGAAAGGACGCAATCCGAAACATCACCTATTAGTGTTCTCCAGGGATTTGACTCGCTCAGTTACTCCAATACTTTTGTGAACTGGTATCTGCAATTCCTTATTTTCACATTTCTTGGGACTGGAGAAAAGATTTCTAGCTATGCACACTTATGCCCTGAGGCCAACCTCTAAAGGCACTGTGTCTCATCATATTGCCTACATTCATCATATTGATCATTATTGCCTACATTCATCTCCACCAGAGGCAAGACTTCCAAAATGGCTCGATGACTCACAGTTCCCATTGAGCACTCCAGCTTTTAAATCTTCCAACATTGCACAAGAATGTAATTGCAAATTTTCCCTGAGACCTGTGACATAGTCTTACAGAAAACCAGAGGTTCCAGTTGTATATGTGCATGAATCCTTGCATGATGTGCAAGGTGGGCTTGTAGCTCAATGCAGCACTCTTTGTTTGTTTGTTTATTATTTTCATGTGCACCAAGGTACAGTGAAAAGCTTTTGTATGCATGCTATCCCGTCAAAACAAACTGTGAATACAATCCACAGTTCACAGATAAAGGATAAATGGTACACCATTTAGTCCAAAAAAATAACATTAAAGTCTGATTAAAAATAATTCAAAGGTCTACAATGAGGTAGATGAGAGGTCAGGACCATACTCCAGTTGATAAGAGGATGGTTCAATTGCCTGATAACACCTGGAAAGAAACTGTCCCTCAATCTGGAGGTGTGTGTTTTTAAACTTCAGTACCTCTTGCCTGATGGGAGAGGTGAGACAGGTCCTTGATTCTGCTGGTGGCTTTGCCGAGGCAGCGTAAAGTGTAGATGGAGTCCATGGAAGGGAAGTTGGTTTGTGTGTTAGTCTGAAACTGGAGGAATGTGTTTTCAATCCGCCACAGGTCCCTTTTGCAAAACCATGGTTTTGCAAATAACCGTGGGCTGAAGAATTTTTCAAGTGAATACATGACATAAAATAACAAAAAAAAACTATTCCTATCAATCTCGACAAGGTCCTTGTCCATTGTGACAATGCGGTGGAAGTCAAAATATAAGTGTTTGTTTTATGACAGACATTGATATTGAAATGTTGCCGTTGTTGACAGTGACAATTCCCCAATGGAATTTAATGTGTCACTTGAGTTTTACTCACAAGCTCTTAAGTATTGATTCGGTGGACCTTTTCCAGTATAAGAGCCCAGATGGTGAGATTTTCCTTGTCAGTTCAACGGTTATTGCAAAACATTATGGCATTTACTGCGAAATTAATTTCTTGCAGCAATTAAATTAACTATTTTACAGAGTTCAGACTCTTCCATGTACGTTTTCAGTATTTGAGCAGGCTAGGACTCTATTCCTTGGAGCGCAGATGGATGAGGGGTGATCTTATTGAGGTGTATAAAATCAAGAGAGGAATAGATCGGGTACATGCACAGTCTCTTGTCCAGAGTAGAGGAATCGAGAACTAGTGGTACATAGGTTTGAGGAGAAGGAAAAAAGGTTTAATAGGAATCTGAGGGGTGACTTTTTCACACAAAGGTGGTGGGTGTATGGAAAGAGCTGCCAGAGGAGGTAGTTGAGGTAGGGAAGATCATAACATTTAAGAAACAATTCGACAGGTACGTGGATTGGACAAGCTTAGAGGGATATGGGCCAAACGTAGGCATATTGGACAAGTGTAGATGGGATATGGCCGAATGGCATGTTTCCACGCTGCATGACTCTATTTGACTTCATCAATATAGAAAATCTCATGGTAGATCGGCTGTGAGCTGCTCTGAATAATGGAGTTGACGGAATTCAGCTCTACTTATTTACCCATTATATGCAGCTCCATGGGAAATGTTTGCAGCGTGTTAATCTGGAAACTACAGTCGGTGTATCCGACAGTCAAATAACTGATACATTTACACTACATCATTTAGCCTTGCATATGTAGAATATTTTCATACTGAGGGATTACATTATAAACGAACAACGCTGAACAGTGATCCGTTCCAACATAGATGTTTAGTTGAGTTAAAATTTACCTTTCTTTTAAGTTTGAAGTTACATTGAAATCCAGATCATTTGCTCCGAGTCTGATTGCAATTCTATTTTCATTGTACATGTTCATTGAAGTAAAAAATTGTGCACAGGAACCCAGTCTCCAACTTGACAGTCTGAAGAAGGGTCCCGACCCAAAACGTCACCCATCCTTTTTCACGAGAGATGCTGCCTGACCCTCTGAGTTACTACAACACACTGTAGCTAGATAGAGCTCTTAAGGATAGCGGAGTCAGGGGGTATGGGGAGAAGGCAGGAACGGGGTACTGATTGAGAATGATCAGCCATGATCACATTGAATGGCGGTGCTGGCTCGAAGGGACGAATGGCCTACTCCTGCACCTATTGTCTATTGTCTATTGTATCTATCTTTGGTATGAACCAGCATCTGCAGTTCCTTGTTTCTCCAACTTGTAATGTTTTGGCAGTTTTACCAGGCCTCTATACTTTGCTGTAATAATCCTCTCAAGGGAACCTTAAGAAAGGTGTTGATCTTGAACTAGTACTGTGTAACTCATTATTAAATGTAAACATGTAGCGTCAGGCTACAGATATAATCATTCTGTAAAAAACTGAAGTAAAATTAGTTTAGAGATACAGTGTGGAAACAAGCCCTTCGGCCCACTGAGTCCATGTCGACTGGCGATCACCCGTACACTAATTCAATCCTACGCTCTCGGGTACAATTTACAGAAGCCAATTAAGCTACAAACCTGCACATCTTTGGAATGGTGGAGGAAACAGGAGCACCCAGAGAAAATCCACGCGGTCACAGGCAGAACGTACAAACTCCGTAAAGACAGCACCCGTATTCAAGATATATACAATATGATACAAATATGATACATGTGCACGGTAGCGATGGCTTTAAACATCCTTCAGTGTGAAAATGATGCAGGTATCTTTTACCACTCTTAATAATTACAGAGGCCTATTGAATCCAAACTTACTTTTATGATTAAATTAGCAGGACATCCTGAAGGGAGATGGTGAACAGCTGGTGATTGTACTGCCAGTAAAAGAGACAGGGTTTGAAAATTAAGTTAGGGAGACAAGTACATTAAATAGCAGGATTTCTGAAGTTGTAATCTCTGGATTACTTCCAGTGCCACACACCATAGAGCATAGGAAGATAGGTCAGGTAAAAGTGTGGCTAAACAAATGGTGCAGGAGTGAGAGCTTTACATTTTATCATATATCATATCATCATATATATATACAGCCAGAAACAGGCCTTTTCGGCCCTCCAAGTCCGTGCCGCCCAGTGATCCCCGTACATTAACACTATCCTACACCCACTAGGGACAATTTTTACATTTACCCAGCCAATTAACCTACATACCTGTACGTCTTTGGAGTGTGGGAGGAAACCGAAGATCTCGGAGAAAACCCACGCAGGTCACGGGGAGAACGTACAAACTCCTTACAGTGCAGCACCCGTAGTCAGGATCGAACCTGAGTCTCCGGCGCTGCATTCGCTGTAAAGCAGCAATTCGGATCATTGGGATTGGTTCTGGGGCCCAGGTGGGACTGATATGGGCAGAAAGGGCTCCATCTGAACAGGAATGGGTCTAATTCAGGGAGATGTCTAAACTGGTTTTGCAGAGGAATGGAACTCAGAGGGAAGTTACAGTCAAATGGAAAGGAAAAATGAGGTCATAGATATATTAGAGGATATGGGTTTAAGATGAAGGGGGAAATATTTAATAGGAACCACGATGCCCCATCTACACCAGTACCACCTGCCCGTGTTTGGCCCATCTATATACTAAAACACTTGTTTGTTTGTTTGTTCCTGAACTGCAGCCAAAACGCTACACGATAGCATGACAATTTTCAGCCCACCTTATTCACCGTCATCCCTTTGGTGCTAATGGAAGAAGTTTAATTGAAATTGGTTACATTTTTTAAGTTATTCACATTTTAAAGTGTAAATCTATCTCCTAGGGAGGGAGGGGGTAGAGGGAGGGGGTGGGGGGATGGATGGGGGGAGGGAGGGAGGGGGGGTGGAGAGGGAGGGGAGGAGGGAGGATAAGGGGGGTTGAGGGGGATGAAGTGGGGGGGAGGGGAAAGGGAAGGGAAGGGGGAGGGAGAGGGGGAGGGGAACGGGGAGGGGGGAGGGGAGGGTGCTGCACCATTGCAGGAGAGGTTTGGGCCCAACGGGTCCACTTAGTCTAGTATCCCTAAACCTTTCCTATCCATGTACGTCCAAATGTCTTTTAAACATTGAGATGGTACATGGCTATACTACCTCCTCTGGAAGCTCATTCCATACACCTACCACCCTTTGTGTATATACTCTGGTTCTTGATTTCCCTACTCTGAGTAAAATATTCTGTGCATTCACCCTATTTATTCCTCTCATGATCTTATACACCTCTATAAGATCACCGCTCATCCTCCTGCGTTGTGTGTGAAAAGAGAACGGTCCTTACAAAATGCTGAAAGATGTGGGGAAGATGTGTCTGATGGTGGACTGCCTTTTCAAATGGCATGTATTGCAGAAATGATCTGTTGAATGTGGAGTCGAGGGAATCAGATCTGGCCACTATAACCGTGGGGTATTAGCTCTAATAGCTGTGTCACTGTGCGTATTTTAGTGGTTAATAATTCTGATGTTGAATCAAGATCATCTAAAAACTGAATTTGTTCAAATGGAATAAGTTAATATAGATGAACAGTGTCACCCCCCCCCCCCCCCACCCCCCCCCCCCCCCATTAGTTCACTGGACAATCCACAAAAGACCTTTTAACATAAAGTGATGATCGTGCAGTTTTACTGACTTACGTGAAAGGATGCACATTGCCTGGACAACTACCTGCCAGATTTTTCACAGCTATTCCTGTTGAGTTAGTTAACGGCTCCAAAATTCACCTTAATTGAGGTTAGTCTCGCCTCAAGAATCCCGCTAACCCCAGCTGAGTGTATATCTTGGCTCACGTTTACAGATTGGATAAGGTAGCCAAAAAGTGACATAAGTAGAAGTGAAAATGTGAGTGTGGCTTCATCACACAGTGGGGCATTCATTCAATAAAGCACACGGAACAACTTGCTTCATTCTCCCCACTGCTGTGTTGACACAAAGCTGGCAGCTTTTGCTTTCTGCCTCTTCTGAATGTCGCCGTATTTATATAAAACTTCCACGATAATTGGTAGACTGTGTATTTGTCATACAAACTGGAATCAAGCACAAAGCTATAAATGCAAAACTAGTTCCCATTTAAGATGAAAGAATGATCATTGCCCAGCCACTGCTATTCCAAGATGCCAATGCACTAATTAAAATGCAGCAGGCCAAATAAAATACCATTTAGATGATATCACTATTAATTCCAAAGCAGTTCGTTAATACTGTACTTCACCAATCAAATATGCTTGGCCTGTTGGAGAAAATTTGTTTTAATCATTGAGAATGATTGAATTAAGCAGTGGCTATATGCATAAAAGTAGTTGAAAGTTTCAAAGATTTTGATGCAAATCACAAATGAAAATCGAGGTGACAAAACTGCACACTTATTTTATTTCAAGGACAATGAGTGTCCTTGCATATTATCACTGATTCCAAAGCTAGACTAAGCTTGGTGGTTTAAACTAAATAAAGGGGAGGCCATTTAAAACAGATGACAAGAAACTTTTTCACCCAGAGAGTTGTGAATTTGTGGAATTCTCTGCCACAGAAGGCAGTGGAGGCCAATTCACTGGATTAATTCAAAAAAGAGTTAGATAGAGCTCAAGGGGCTAGTGCAATCAAGGGATATGGGGAGAAGGCAGGCACAGGTTGCTGATTGTGGATGATCAGCCATGATCCCAATGAATGGCGGTGCTGGCTCGAAGGGCCTAATGGCCTCCTCCTGCACCTATTTTCTATGTTTCTATGTTAAACAGTTGGGGGGGGGGGGAAGTCAACACGTACGCGTGCAGTTAATGGGAAAGAGAATGTAGGAAAGATCACGTTTAAACTAACAGGGCAGGGGGATGGGAACCAATGCATGGAGACAGAGGTCCATAAGAGGAGGACAGAAACAAAAGGTAGAAGGGAGATGAGAAAAACAAACATGAAAGCTTTGTGCCTTAATGTGAGGAGCATTTGTAATAAGGTGGATGAACTGAATGTGCAGTTAGTAGATAAGGAATATGATATAGTTGGAATTACAGAGACATGGTTCAGGGTGACCAAGGCTGGGAGGTAAACATGCAGCGGTATTTATTATTCAAGAAGGATAGACAGAAAGGGAGAGGAGGTGGGGTGGCATTGCTAGTTAAAGAAGAGATTAATGCAATAGCAAAGAGAGACATTAGCTTGGAAGATGTAGAATCGGTATGGGTAGAACTACAAAAACGCTTGTTGGAGTTGTATACAGACCGCCAAACAGCAGTAGGGAGGTTAGGGATAGCATCAAGCAGGAAATCAGGGATGCGTTGAGCAAAGGTACAGCAGTTATTATGGGTGACTTTAATCTACATATAAATTGGGCCAACCAAATTGGTAGCAGCGCTAAGGAGGAGGATTTCCTGGAATGTATACAGGATGGTTTTTTAAACCAATATGTAGAAAAACCAACTAGAGGGCAGGCCATCCTAGATGGGTATTGTGTAATGAAGGATTAGTTAGCGATGTTGTTGTGCAGAACCCCTTGGACAACAGTGACCATAATATGGTGAAATTCTGCATTAGGATGGAGAGTGACACAGTTAATTCAGAGACTAGGGTCCTGAACGTAAAGAAAGGAGACTTTGAAGGTATGAGACGGGAATTGGCTAGGATAGACTGGCAAATTATACTTAAAGGGTTGACGGTGGAGATGCAAAGATTTAAAGACCGCATGGATGAACTCCAAAAATTGTTCATCCCTGTCTGGCAAAAGAAAAACGAGAAGGCGGCTCAACCGTGGCTAACAAGGACAGTGTTAAATCCAAGGAAGAGGCATATAAATCGGCCAAAAGAAGCAGCAAACCGGAGGACTGGGAGAAATTTAGAACTCAACCGAGGAGGACAAAGTGGTTAATTAAGAGGGGGGCGGGGGGAAGAGCATAAAATAAAACTTGTGGGGAATATAAAAACTGACTAAAAGCTTCTTTAGATATGTAAAAAGGAAAAGATTAATGAAGACAAATGTAGGTCCTTTACAATCAGAGACAGGTGAATTTATAATGGGAAACAAAGAAATGGCAGAAGAGTTAAATGAGTACTTTGGTTCTGTCTTCACTAAGGAAGACACAAACAATCTCCCGAAAATACTAGGGCACCGAGGATCTAGTGGGAGGGAGGAACTGAAGGGAATCCACATTAGTCAGGAAGTGGTGTTAGGTAAACTGTTGGGACTGAAGGCAGATAAATCCCCAGGGCCTGATGGTCTGCATCCCAGTACTCAAGGAGGTGGCCCAAGAAATCGTGGATGCATTGGTGATCATTTTCCAATGTTCTCTCGACTTTGGATCAGTTCCTGGGGACTGGAGTGTAGCCAATTTAACTCCACTCTTTAAGAAAGGAGGGAAAAAGAAAATGGGGAATTATAGACCAGTTAGCCTTACATCAGTAGTGGGGAAGATGCTTAAGTCGATTATTAAAGATGTTATAGCAGCGCATTTGGAAAGCAGTGACAGGATTTTGACAGGTCAAAGTCAGCATTGATTTATGAAGGGAAAATCATGCTTGACTAATCTTTAAGAATTTTTTTGAGGATGTAACAAGCAGAATGGATAAGGGAGATTCAGTGGATGTGGTGTAACTGGACTTTCAAAAAGCCTTTGACAAGATCCCACACAAGAGATTAGTGTGCAAAATTAGAGCCCATGGTATTGGGGGTAGGGTATTGACATGGATGGAGAACTGGTTGGCAGACAGGAAGCAAAGAGTAGGAATTAACGGGTCCTTTTCAGTATGGCAGGCAGTGACTAGTGGGGTGCCGCAAGGCTCAGTGCTGGGACCCCAGTTATTTACAATATATATGAACTATTTAGACAAGGGAATTAAATGTAACATCTCCAGGTTTGTGGATGACACAAAGCTGGGTGGCAGTGTGAGCTGCGATGAGACTGTAGGGTGACTTGGATAGGTTGGGTGAGTGGGCAGATGCATGGCAGATGCAGTATAATATGGATAAATGTAAGGTTATCCACTTTGGTGGCAAGAACAAGAAGGCAGATTATTATCTCAATGGTGTCAGATTAGGGAAAGGGGAGGTGTAATGAGTCCTGGGTGTGCTTGTACAGCAGTCGCTGAAAGTAAGCATGGAGATACAGCAGGCAGTGAAGAAAGCAAATGGCATGTTGGCCTTCATTGTGGGAGGATTGAATTTATGAGCAAATTTTCATTGACTTGGCCTCCACAGCTGTCTGTGGTAATGAATTCCACAGATTCATCACCCTCTGACTAAAGAAATTCCTCCTCACTTCCTTTCTAAAGGTAAATCCTTTTATTCTGAGGCTATGCCCTCTGGTCCTAGACTCTCCCACAAGCGGAAACATCCTCTCCACATCCACTCTTTACAGGCCTTTCACACCATCATCTATTCCAAACCTATCATCGAACTGGATCTCTGCTCACCCACTTGTGATTAGATTCTCGGCTTCCTCATTTAGCAAACCACTATCACGTGAATTGATAATGACACTTCCTCCACGATATTCATCAACACATGCATCTGAAGCCTGTGTGCTCAGTCCCCTCTCTACTCTCTCTACATCTCAGTAGCCAGACACAGCTCCAATGCTATTTTTAAATTTGCTGATGATACCATCGTTGTTGGATGAATAACAGTTAATGATGAGTCAGAGTTCAGGAGAGAGATTGAAATTCTGAATGAACAGTGCCAGAACATCAATCTTACTCTCAAGATAGACACAAAGTGCTCGAGTAGCACAGCGGTTCAGGCAGCATCTCTGGAGAAAAAGGATGGGTGATGTTTCGGGTCGGGACCCTTCTTCAGACTATAGAACTTCAGACATACTCTTAATGTTGGCAAGTCCAAGGAGCTGACTGTTGACTTCAGGAGAACAGATCCACGGTACTGGCCTCATCGACAGGCCGCCAGTGAAGACAGTCAACAACGTCCAGCTCCTGAGCATACATATCTCTGAAGATCTGTCCTGGGCCCAGCACATCGATGCAACCATTAATACCTCATCTTCCTTAGAAAATTGAGGAAATTTGGTATGTTTATGAGTGCTCTCTCAGTCTTCTACAGGTGTACAGTAGAGAGCAAACTGACTGGTTACATCACCACTTGGTTTGGAAACTCAAAGATCCAGGAACGAAGGAGACTACGGAGTGGGTGGTAGACGTTGCCCGGTCCATCACAGGTACTCACCTCCCTACCATCATAATATCTATAGGAGGTGTTGCCTCAAATACGGCAGCCAATATCATCAAACGCACACAAAAAACCCTGGCCACACTCTCATTTCTCTAATCAGGAAGAAGGTACAGAAGCCTGCAAAATGAGACCACCAGGTTCAAGAACATCTTCCCAGTAACCATCAAGCTCTTGGACACTAAACCTCAGTCACTATGATCTTCTCTAGACTGTGTCTTTGTTTGCACTATAGTCTATTGGTTTGCACTATTTTGGGTACCTGGTATTACAATTATTAATTTAACATATTATTGATTATGACATCTTTATCTGTGCATTATTGCATTTAAGGATCTGTTAAGCTGCAATAAGTAAGGATTTAATTGATCCATTGGTAATACAAATGGCAATTCAATGCTCGACTCTTCACCATAATACATCGTTCTATTGGGGGAACTAAACTTCCTAAGATTTATATTTAACATTGATATTGGTATCATAAAATTGATGTTTTGGTGCTTTTGGGAAATGCAATTTGTTACATCGTGGATAACTGAATATTTCATTGATTTGACTAATGTCAGCTTTTTGGAAAAGTATCAAATCCTGCATGATAATAAACAAATGATGTTTTCAGCTTTGAAAACTGAGTTTAAAAAAACCCCAAATTAGTTAAAAGTCAATGTCCCCCTAATCCTTGCAAAAAATGTACATAAAATAATGTTGTACCCAAAAATAAGTGCATTTCAAGTTTACAGTCTGTACTGCAATGGCTTTTTAATAGTTGCCCTTCTTAAGTTAGTGATGCTTACTAATTTGATTTACGTATTATGTAACGGAACTGGCCATTCTTTTGTCGATATTAAAAACAACTTCCTTCAAATTTAATTTTAAACACACCAGGTATCTTCAAAGCTGAAAAATTGTGAAGGAAATTGAACAAAACATCGCCAACAATGAATGTACGCAGTTAGGCCTTATGATATAAATTAAAACTCTCCAGAGCATGGTTTGACCTGCGAATCTAATTTATTGTTTTGATTGGCACTTAATCAGGATGGCTGTGGGGTTTTTTCCATTCCTATTTAAATAAATTTTTTGGGATGTTTGCATTTCTTTGGCTGAAAACTTGTTCGGTAAATTTTGAGAGCAGATTTTGTTGGTGAGAGTTTACATTGCAGGAAAGAACACACGAGCATTTAATTAAGCCCTGAAGTTTATGATAGGAAGTTAAAGCTTCACAAATCTCCTTACACTGCAAAAGCACTGCAAATGTATGGAAGTGTTTTACATGTGAATTAAGTTAGTTTGTATAACATCCTTGAGCAGCTATGAAATCTTGATGCATATTCATAATGAAATATATAATGGATTGGAAAAGTGGAATAGCAGAACTAACAGTATTTTACCAATCCATAACTTACATGCAAAGTATTGAGGTGGGATATTAATGGTCATGTAATGGGTGGCAGCGATAGAGTTGCTGCCTTACAGCGCCAGAGACCCAGGTTCGATCCTGACTACAAATGCTGTCTGCACAGAATTTAAATGTTCTCCCTGAGAAAACTCCATGGGTTTTCTCTGGGTGCTCCCACATTCCAAAGACATCTCCGGAGAACATGGATAGGTGACATTTTGGATCTGAACCCTTCTTCAGACTGACTGCAGAGAGGGGGTGGGGGGAAGAGAAAAGAAAGCTGGGAGATAAGAGGGTGTTTCAACCACCACACCTGGCAGCATGTTCCAGGCACCCATCACTGTCATGATAAAAAGATCCAAATTCGATCCTGACTACGGGTGCTGTCTACAAGGAGTATGTACATTCTCCCCGTGACCTGTGTGGGTTTTCTCTGGGTGTTCCGGTTTCCTCCCACACTCCAAAGATGTACAGGTTTATAGGTTAATTGGCTTCGGTAAAATTGTGATTTGTCCCTGGTGTGTGTAGGATAGTGTTAGTGAGCGGGGATCGCCGGTCGGCGTGGTCTCCGTGGGCCGATGGGCCTGTTTCCACGCTGTATCTCTAAACTAAACTAAACTAAAGATGTGCAGGTTTGTAGGTTAATTGGCCTCTGTAAATTGTCCCTGGATTTTTGAATAGAACTAGTGTATGAAGTGATTGTTGGACAGTGCGGACTCAGTAGCTCGAAAGACCTGTTTCCATGCTGTAGATCTGAACTAGTGTAGTCAGTTATGGGATAGGTAATATCTAAAATGGTTCAAATGAAGTTTCCTATCTGAAAAATGGTTGCAAGAGTATTTACCAAGTTAGTAATCAGAGGAATGTGAAGTAATAATGAATGTATTTTCATTTGGCACAACAAATTATAATCAATTGGGAAACATTGCCTTAAATAGGGCATGATCTCACAGCATCAGAGTTAGGAGAAGCATTGATTATGTAGACAGTATCAAACTTTTCCTCAGAATTGTCTATCAAAGGACATTGGTTTCATGGGATCAGGAGTAAGCATTTTAAATGGACTTGAAAAGTAATTTTTCACCAGGTATTCATGGTCTGGAGGGTGGTGGAGTCAGATACTCTTACAAGATTTAACAAGTATTTGGAGAATCACTTGAAAAATGTCATGATGGAGAAGGCCGTCGACCTAACACTGGAAAGGTACTTACTTGGTGGTTGGCACGCCCACAGTGGGCCGAAAGGTTAATTTCCTGCTCTGGAATTTTACACTGGACTGCTTTATATGACAATGTTCAGCTGGAGGTTTGGGGTTTATTAGGGTAAACTCATAGTGGTAGGGTAAGAGGCAAATTGGTTTGACTCACCATGCTTGTTGTGTGGTTTGGAATGCACCAAGAAATGGCTATTAACTCAATTGGCTTCTACTCTGGGGCTGTAGAGAGCATCCTGTCTGGCAACATCACAGTCTGGTTTGGGAACAGCTCTGCCGAGGACAGGAAGGCCCTGCAGAGAGTAGTGCGTTCGGCAGAACACACCATGGGAATTACACTCGCCCCCCCCTGCAGGACCTATACATCAGGAGGTGTAGATCGAGAGCAAGCAAGATTATGAGGGATCTCTGCCACCCCAGCAACGGACTGTTCCAGCTGCTACGGTCAGGCAAACGCCTCTGCTGTCATGTTGTGAAAACGGAGAGGATGAGACGGAGTTTCTTCCCACAGGCCATCAGGACTGTTAACTATTATAACTCCAGGGACTAAATTTTGTCTTTTCTGTATTAACTTTAATTTATATGCTGTAACTGTAATTCTTTTTTTGCACAATCCGCAGGCATTGCCACTTTCATTTCACTGCACATCGTGTATGTGATAAATAAACTTGACTTGACTTGACTTATTAGAAAGTCATACTCTATAACTTTAAATGTAAATAGAGTTCAGGCCTGTTGATTGCATATTATTCTTTTAGTTTAGTTTAGAGATACAGTATGGAAGCAGGCCCTTCGGACCATCGAGTCTGCACCGACCAGTGATCACCCATAAGCTAGTTCTATCCAACACATTAAGGACAATTTACAGAAGCCAATTAACCTACAAACCTGCACGTATTTGGAGTGTCAGAGGAAATCCACGCGGTCACAGGGAGAACGTACAAACTCTGGACAAATAGCACCCAGGGACAGGACCAAACCTGGGTCTCAGGCACTGTAAGGAAGGAACTCTACTGCTGCGCCACTGTGCCACCTATTTGCATGCATATATATTTTTTAAACAATCTTTATATTTTGTATACCAGCAAAACATGATATATTGACAACAGCATCAAGAGGGTATAGCATGCTTTTGGAGGATTTGTTGCAGTACCCAGCTGAGGTATAGACCCTCTCCAAATACCTTTCTTTATTTCCATTCATGACACTTGACAACTTGCTCCTGAAACAGCTTCGATCTGACCCTAAGCCTTTGCATCAACTTTATTAAGTGAAGCGAGGAAGTCATCCTTGGGGAATATTTCCCTTTTGCTGAGGCAACACCTTGGTAACTTTGCAATTTATATCAGTAAATATCAGTTCCCCTGTTACACAGCATTCTTTCAGCACTCAATGTTATTCAATAATATGGATCTGCCACCCATAATTCTGTTTGCTGTTCATTTTCAAGAGCCTGTCAACATCCAAGTCTGCTATCTCATTCTACAGTGTAGTATTTTCATGGAAAAGATATGACCTTATTATTTTTCTCACTTTCTATCGTCCAAAGCCACAAATTCTAATTATTTTCTTTCTCTCACTTAAATAGTATTTATTTAAACCATATCCTTATTGACAGCTATAAAATAGCAACAGAACAGTGACCTGTGATTTTTAAATACTGTGACCAAGGGATCATTTTACCAGAGATAGACATAAAAATCTAGAGTAACTCAGTGGGACAGGCAGCATCTCTGGAGATCATGGATAGGTGATGTTTCAGATAATTTTACCAGGTTGAGTCTCTTTACCAAATGTAAAACTATCAAAGTAAATCTAAACATGAGTCAGAGTGTTTAATTGTCGTATGCACCAGGAATGGAACAATGAAATTCGAACTTGCTGCAGCTTTGCAGGCACATTATTGCATCAGATTCTCAGAAATCATGTTAACCACAGAGTTTCTATTGCTTTCCTATTAACTCTTTCCATTTTGACATCTTATGTCCAACTTTAGTTTCATATTTCCTACATTTCAATAGAGATGACACCTCAAAATCGATTTCATTGGATGTAATTTTGTTTTTGGCCATGTATACTTGCAAAGGATGCTTTTAACGTTTCACAGTAAAAATGGCAAGTAGCTGCAGTGGGGCGGCACAGTGCTGCTGCCTGACAGCACCAGTGATCCGGTTACGATCCTGACTACAGGTGCTGTCTGTACGGAGTTTGTGCATTCACCCTGTGACCGCCTGGGTTTTCTCCGGGGTGCACCGGTTTTCTCCCACGCTCCAGACCTACAGGTTTGTAGGTTAATTGGCTTCGGTAAAATTGTAAATTGTCCCTAGTGTGTAGGATAATGTTAGTGCAGGGGGTAATCACCAGTCGGACAAAACTCGGTAGGCCGAAGGGCCAATTTCCGCACTGTATCTCTAAAGTCCAAATCTCATCAGCTCTGTACATCACAATGCAAATGTCAGAAATGACCTGGGTATCAATTCCTTTGCCCCTCTGCCCTGAGCCATGCCAGGTGGATTTAGCACAGACTCTGGGAGCAAACACATATGTCTTGAGCTAAGAAGCTGGCTACACATTGCATCAGGCTCTTGAGTCTTATCTCAGGGATGGCTGGGATATGGGAACACAGTGGTGTTGTAGTAGAGTTGCTGCCTTACAGCGCCAGAGACCCAGGTTTGATCCTGTCTACATGTGCTATCTGCATGGAGTTTGCACGTTCTCCCCGTAACCACATGGGTTTTCTCCCGGTGCTCCAGTTTCCTTCCACATCCCAAAGATGTGCAGGTTTGTAGGTTAATTGGTTTCCATAAATCGTCCCCAGTTTGTAGGATAAAACTAGTGTAAGGGTGATCATTGTTCGGCTGGGACTCGGTGGGCTGAAGGGCCTGTTTCCAACGCTGCAGCTCTCAACTAATGTAACATGATCTTATTCATTTGAATGGGCGAGTCGGCCTAGACTGAAAAGGTAGCAGCAAATAAGTTTTATTTTTATTTTACTGAACTTCAATGCGTTTAATAACTTTTGCGCACACAATGGTACTTTAAAGTAAATTAAGGGAGGACTTTAGATAGTGAGATGAGGAGGAATTTCTTTAATCCAAGGGTGGTGATTCTGTGGAATTCATTGCCACCGACAGCTGTGGAGGCCAAGTCATTGCGTATTTTTAAGGTGGAGGTTGACAGATTCTTGATTAGTAAGGGGTCTGAAGAACGGTCTTGACCCGAAGCGTCACCTATTTCTTTTCTCCAGAGATTCTGCCTGACCTATTGAGTTACTCCAGCATTTTATGTCTATCTTCGACGTAAACCAGCATCTCCAGTTCCTTCCTAGGTTATGGGGAGAAGGCAGGAGAATAGCAGGAGAATAACAGTCATGATTGAATGGCAGAGTAGACTTGATGGGTTGAATGGCCAAATTCTGTTCCTATGATGTATGAACCTAATGATTTTTTATTTATTTATATCTTTCGTAAATTTGAATCATTCAAAATTATTTTGAACATTTACCAATAACCAACAGCTCTGACTTCAGGTACAGTTGTGGCAGCCAGGTCTCTAATTTAACTGGACCTGCAAGGACACTAGAGGTGTGGCTGTGGGAGTAGTAAAATGGGGGCATGGAGGGATCACCTGCAGCAAACACTTCAATACCACACTGGATATTAGCTCATCCTGCTAACTTCCATGAGAATAGGATGCATTTACATCTGTTATCTATTTATTTTGGGAAGTTCTTCTTTGTAAACTACAAACCCTTGGGATCTCTACTTGATTTTTTTAGATTTTAGATTCTACAGCGCGGAAACAGGCCCTTTCGGCCCACCAAGCCCGCGCCGCCCAGCGATCCCCGCACATTAACACTATCCAACACACCAGGGACAATTTTTACATTTACCCAGTCAATTAACCTACAAACCTGCACGTCTTTGGAGTGCAAGATCTAATTCACATTAAAACCTCAACAGCTTTTGAGAAAAGACAGGACGGCACAGTGGTGCAGAGGAGAATTGCTACCTTGCAGCTCCGGAGATCCGGGTTCGATCCTGACTACGGGTGCTGTCTGCGTGGAGTTTGTACATTCTTCCTGTGACTGTGTGGGTTTTCTCTGGGTGATCCCGTTTCCTCCCACGTTCCAAAGATGTGCAGGTTTGTAGGTTGACATAAAATGCTGGAGTAATTCAGCGGAACAAGCAGCATCTCTGGATAGAAGGAATGGGTAAGATTTGTGGTTGAGACCCTTCTTCAAATTGAGAGTCATAGGGAGACACCGAGATAAGAAAGTGTAAGGTGTGAGAATGAGGCATTAATGGAGATGAGGTTCAAAGAAAATGTAGAATAGATCATGGTTAGCAAGGAAGAGATGACAACGAAGCATATAGAGATCAAATTTAATCAAGTAGCCAGCCAGACTGGTTGGAGAACTAGGAAGGGGGAGGGGAGATGGAGAGAGAGGGAAAGGAAGACAAGCCCAGCACAAATTGGAGGAACAGCATCTCATCTGTCGCTTGGGCAGCTTACACCCCAGCGGTATGAATATTGACTTCTCCAACGCCAAGTAACCCTTGCTTTCCCTCTCTCTCTATCCCCCCTCCCCATTCCAAAATTGCACACACAGTAGAAACATTTTTGCCATACAGTTGCCAAAATGTGCAATATTACTCCAGTACAGTATTACAGGTCCACTGTGAAATATTGGAAGCATGTTTTTTTAAAATAAGAGTTTCAGATAATCCATGGTGGAATCACCATTTTTGGAAGAAAGATGTCTCTGGGGATTGTCAAGGGGAATTGGATTGCAGCAGTCTCTTCAAGGATTCAAAGATGAAATGCAGCAGGAAATTCCAGGTGCAGTTTTTTTCCACACAATGTGTAATATTTGGAAAATATGACTGAACATTTTGTGCAATCTGAATGGAGCAGTTCGGATGCTTGATGAGACAAAATGCCAGTTTTCTCAGACCTTTTCAGTTTTCAGGCAATTCAGTGGTAATGGCTTTTTCCCCAAGGTTTCATTACTGTGCGTATTGGTTACCATAGAAACTCCCTTTTGAACTGTTTTCTGGCACTGTATTCAATTATAATAGCTTTTTCACTTGAATTGTACTGCAGGTAATAGTTTGCTTTTTTTTTCAAATTCTATTTAGAAGGATGGAAGCTTTTTTTTAAATATATATTTTTGGCCAAAATAAAATGTAATTTAATCCTAAGAAAAGTGTGCGTGTTGGTGAGGGTCTGTGGACATATATTATGGAAAGGATGAAATATATAATCTTTTTTTTTCAAATGTGGATCGTCCAATAGTTAATTTCCAGCTTTTGTCTGCATGTTTCTCTGTAATGATACAAATGAGATGTAAAGGGCAACTTTTTTACACAGAGGGTGGTGAGTGCCTGGAATGCCCTGTCAGGGTGGGTGACTGAGGCAGATACGATATTGGCATTTTAGAGGCTTTTGGATAGGCATATGGATGTGCAGAGAATGGAGGGATGCACAGGTAGATTAGAGATGGTCTTGGCATCATGTTTGGCACTGACATTGTGATGCAGAAGTGCCTGTTCATGTGCTGTATTGTTCTATGTTGTTAAGCTGGATGACAATGTGAATTGTGAAGAGGATGCAGAGTAATATAGACAAATAGTGCAGATTAGTTTTAGATATTAATGTTGCATGTACTGAGGTACAGTGAAAAGCTTTTTGTTGCATACTATCCAGTTAGCGAAAAGACTATACAGCACATGATTACAATCAAGCTGTCAACAGTGTACAGATACAGGATAAAGGGAATCTGATTTTGCGCAAGGTAAAGTCCAGTAAAGTCCAATTAAAGATAGTACGCAGGTCTCCAATGAGGTAGATGGTAAGTCAGGACTGCTCTCTGGTTGGTGACAAGATGGTTGAGCCAAATAAATTGAATGGGCACAGACAAGGTATATGGAACATAATGTGGAAAAATGTGAGATCACCCCCTTCATAGTAAAAAGTAGAAAGGCAGCCTACTTATTAAATGGTGAAAACGTAAATGTATTAGAGGTCTAATACTAAATTCAGACGAATTTCTTAGATGAACTTGTATGTGAATCACCGAAAGTTAGTTTACAGCAAGCACTTATCAAGTCAACAGGATATGAGAACAAAGGCAGAGATCACGTGTTCCAATCATATATGGCCCTGGTGAGTTCACATCTGGAATATTATATATAGGCCTACTTCAGGAAAGATATACTTGGAATAGATTAAGGTTTAACTAATTGAGTCCTCGGGACTGAGTGAGATTAAGCAGATTAGATCTTTCCTGTCCAGAGTTTAGAAGAAGAAGACATGTAACAGAAATGTGCAAAACTGTTACAGCACATGTAGAATCATAGAGTCATACAGCATGGAAACAGGCCCTTCGGCCCAACGTGCCCATGCTGGCAAACATGCCCCGTCTATACTTGTCCCATCTGCCTGCATGTGGCTCATATTCCTCTAAACCTATCCTATCTATGTACCTATCCAAATGTTTTTTAAACGTTGTGATAGTCCCTGCCTTAAGTACTTCCTCTGGCAGCTCGTTCCATATACCTACCAGCCTTTCCATTAAAAAAAAGTTGCCTCTCAGGTTCCTATTAAATCTTTCCCACCTCAATTTAAACCTATGTCCTCTGGTTCTTGATCCCTCTACTCTGGCTAAAATACTGGGCATCTACCATATGCTATGAGGCTGCAGGGTGACTTGGAAAGGTTGGGTGAATGGGCAGATGCATGGCAGGTGCAGTATAATGTGGATAAATGTGAGGTTATCCACTTTGGTGACAAGAACAAGAAGGCAGATTATTATCTCAATGGTGTCAGATTAGGGAAAGGGGAGGTGCAACGAGACCTGGGGGTCCTTGTACATCAGTCACTGAAAGTAAACATGCAGGTACTGCAGGCAGTGAAGAAAGCCTGGTTCTCCTGCCCCCAAGAGACAGGCGGCCGAGCCCTGCTCAACGGGCCCCAACTGCGCAGGTGCGGACGCGTTTGTTCTGCGCACACGCGGATGCGACGGCCATCTTATGTCAGTACCAGATCAATGAAGCCCCAACCGCGCATGTGTGGGTTTTTAAACTTTCAAATGTGAATAACTTTAAAAATATAACACCGATTTCAATTAAACTTCTTCCATAGGACCACGGGACGACGGTGAGTAAGGTGGGCCTTGTCACACTATTGTGTACCATTTTGCCTGTAGTTTAGGAACAAGCGAACAAACAAGAGTTTTAATATATAGATATAACATTCTTAAGGGATTGGACAGGCTAGATGCAGGAAAAATGTTCCCTATGTTGGGGGAGTCCAGAACCAGGGATAACAGTTTAAGAATAAGGGGTAGGCCATTTAGGACTGAGATGAGGAAAAACATTTTCACCCAGAGAGTTATGAATTTGTGGAATTTTCTGCCACAGAAAACAGTGGAGGCCAATTCACTGAATGTATTCAAGAGAGACTTGGATATAGCTCTCAGGGCTAACGGAATCAAGGGATATGGGGAGAAAGCAGGAATGGGGTACTGATTCTGGATGATCAGCCATGATCATATTGAATGGCGGTGCTGGCTTGAAGGGCTGAACGGCCTACTCCTGCACCTATTTTCTATTTTTCTATCTCTATGTTTCTATATCTATTCCCCTCATGATCTTATACACCTCTACTGTATAAGATCACCACCTCATCCTCCTGCGCTCCAAGGCATAGAGTCCTAGCCTGCTCAACCTCTCACTATAGTTTGAGTCCTGGCATCATCCTCGTAAATCTTCTCTGCACCATTTCCAGCTTGACAACATCTTTCCTATAACAAGGTGCCGCATCCTCCTGCACTCCAAGGAATAAAGTCCTATAAAGTCTTATTTTGATAGGGTAGATGCCAGGGAGAGGTCTCTCCTGGTCCCCTGGGTGGAATCAGGGTCAAAGCTTCAGAACAAACAATCAGCCCTTGAAGAAGAAATCTCCTCACTGAAGGCAGCGAACCTTTGGAAATCTTTACATAAGAGCGGAGGAAGCTCATTCACCAAATATATTCAAGACGGGTTCATCGATTTTTAGATATTGTGCAAATCGTGGGATGAGGTATTAGTGCAGGATAGTGATACTGTGATAAAAGGTCAACTGTGATCATTTCGAATGGTGATATAGACAGGAAACCTCTCATTCTTATGTTCTCGTGCTGCATCCATGGGTACTCGGAAATTCTTGTTCAACAACATGAATTTTTTAGGAGCGGCAGAGTGGCGCAGTGGTAGAGTTGCTGCCTTACAGTGCCAGAGGTGCAGTTCGATCCTGACTACATTTGTTCATTCTCCCTGTGACCATGTGGGTTTTCTCCGGGTGCTCCAGTTTCTCCCACACTCCAAACACGTACAGGTTTGTAGGTTAATTGGCTTTGGTATAATTGTAAATTGTTCCTATTGTGCAGGATAGTGCAAGTGTATGGGGTGATTGCTGGTTGGCATGGACTCGGTGGGCAGAAGGGCCTGTCAAAAGTTTAAAGTAACGACAAAGTGTTCCAGATTAAAGATCAAGTGACAAAGTATAAGGCATATATCTTTGTGTCCATTCATTGTGCTAATTAGAGAGGAACTTGAGGTAGTACTGTCCCAGTCCACCTGCTGCCCTTGTCCTTCCTTGTAGGACTGATCACACCATTAGAAATGATCTTTGAAGAAGCAAATGGCTGGATACTGCACATTTTATGCAATGGAAAAGGATAGGCTATTTTGTCTTGGAATTCATTGTATCTATGCCACTGAAAGTAGAGTGTTGCATGACAATCCAGAATCATGTATTGCAGGTGGCACCTTGAGCTGTGAGGTGGTGACTCAATCACAACACAAGATAGCCAAACTCTGACTACAACATTGACTACATGAACCTGATCCTGTTAAGATTCCAGTTTGTGGTGACACCAAGATAATGGTTGTGGTTTGCTGATAGTTTTGCTTCTGGATGTCGAGGTGATGAGATTCGCCCTTACTAGAGGTGATTATTCTCTGGCACATAGATGACATGAAAGTTATTTGACACTTATCACCAAAGAATGTTGCCCAGGTCTTGCTGCACGCAGACTTAGGTGGGCAATTTCATCATCTGAAGATACAAGGAACTGCAGACAAAATTTGTGGGAAGGAAATGCAAATGCTGGTATATACCGAAGAAAGACACAAACTGCTGGAGTAACTCAGCGGGTCAGGCAGCATCTCTCGAGAAAAAGGATGGGCGAAGTTTTAGGTCGGGATCCTTCTATAGACTCCAGCCTGAAGAACGGTCCCAACCCAAAATGTCACCTATCCATGTTCTTCACAGATGCTGCTTAACCCACTGAGCTACTCCAGCTCATTGTGTCTTTCAATATCTGAAGAACTGCAAATGGATTTGAACATTGTTCAGGCATCACCACACATCTTCACTTCTGATCTTATGATGGAAGGATGGTCATTGATGAGGCAGCTGCATGTCATGAAGTGTAGGACACAGCAGAACTGCTGTGATTGATCTCCAGTAATCACAATTACCTTTTTTGGGCAAGATTTGACGCTAGCCAACAGATATCTTCTACTTAATTCTTATTGACTTCAACAGTTTCAAATGCGAATTGTCCATTTGTCTGGGTTTGCAGTATGTAATTGATTTATTGATAATCATCCCATTTTTACAGCCTAATAAATTAATTTTGTAAGTAGGAACTGCAAATGATTGCATTGTTAGTTTGGGGATTGTTTCTCCCTCCCTCAGCACCATGAAGCAATGCTGAACCTTAATTTTATGCATTCAAATATAATTTATAAGTAGGATTTGAAGCCTTATTCTTTCTTTCACAATATTGGGCTTGAAGTAATGCAGGTCCACTGCCGATTTTCCAGCACCCTTTATTTCACAGGCTTGTCGGATTATCCGTGTTGCCGGACCAACAGAGGTCATGGCCTCCGAGAGGAGTCAAACGGGACCAGAACCAATCCCGGCCTCTGCTATGGGAATGGACCTGCTGGCTCTGGCTGGGCCGGAGTTCCAGAGCCCCAGGATTCAGGGGACAAATTTGACCCGCCGATCGTCCGCAGAAGTCCCGAGATCGGCTGCTTCATCTGGTATAGGCACCGCATTTTCTGGGGGACTTCCAGCGGGGGGAGTTTCAAGTGCGCTCTCGTAATTTTGTCTGGAATAAAGGAGGTGCGGGACCATCAGTTGCTGGAGAATTGGTGGTGGACCTGTAATTGGGATTGGCATGGACAAGAATTCTTGACTGCCATCATGATTGGCACTAGATTTCAACTGTTTATGTGCAGCACATTGGTATATTGTTGTCTTGGTGCTCCCATTAGCTCCAACCTTTTACACATATGAGCCAAGTTGCTTGCAAATGTCAGTAGTCAAGGTTATTTGACTAGTGTACAGTTATTAACCTTCTGCAAGAAAATTGGTTGCAAAGCCAGCTGTAAAGATTTTTTTTCCGTCGTTATTTTACATGGCATAGTTGGATTCAACTGAGTAGTAGCCGTGGTGAGTTAGAATTCTAAACTATTGCTGCCCTGCCTGATCTTTCTTTTAACCTAGATTAAATATGTAATAATTTTCCAGCAGTATAGAGTGGATAAAAGTCTTGAGTAAGTTGATTTTTCGATCCTCCCATAGCCCATGTAATTTTATTTTTAAGCTTCTCAATCCCATTGACTTTGTGCTGAGGTGAGTTATGGTAAGCCATTTCTGCTCCATCTCAGGCATCAGCTGACTCATCAATATCCAGAATATAGACACAAAATGGAGTAACACAGCGGGTCAGGCAGCATCTCTGGAGAAAAGGTATAGGTGATGTTTCGGGTTGAGACCCTTCTTCAGACTGAGAGTCAGGGGAGAGGGAACCGAGAGATCTGAAAAGGTACATAGAACAAATTAATGAAAGATATGCAAAAAGACAGATCAAAACCAGCAACGATGATCAAGGAAAGGTTGAGCCCACAATGGTCCTTTGCTGGCTGTGGGGAAGGTGATAATGAGCAATACAAACAGTGAAACTCAGTTGATGACAGTGAAACTAGCACAGCGACGAGGGTGGGTGAGGGATGCAGAGAGAGGGAATGCAAGGGTTACTTGATGTTAGAGAAATCAATATTCATACCACCGGGTTGTAAGCTGCCCAGTCTATATTCAGGGGCATCACTGTGTTCTCTTGATCTTGGCATCATTTCCACATTATGCAGCTGAGTGCAAGATACTGTAATGACTGCCAGATGGATTAGTCTGTACATCATGGTCAGTGACTAATCCTCCCCAGCCCTCTAGGCTAGAGGATTCCAAAGATTTACCACCTTGTGGGTGAAGCAAATTTTCATTATTTCTCCAGCCAAGACTGCAAGAAATTGCAGAGAATTGTGAACGCAGTGCAGACCATCACACAAACCAACCTCCCTTCCATTGAGTCCATTTACACCTCACACTGCCTCGGCAAGGCCACCAGCATAATCAAGGATGGGTCACACACTGGCTACTCCCTCTTCTCCCATGCCGCAAAAGGTATAGAAGTGTGAAAACACACATCTCCAGATTCAGGGACAGTTTCTTCCCAGCTGTTATCGGGCAACTAGAGAGCAGTCCTGAACTACTACCTACCTCATTGGAGACCCTCGGACTATCTCTATCTTTGATCGGACTTTACTGGCTTTATCTTGCACAAAATGTTATTCACATTATTCCCTTTATCATGTATCTGTACATTGTGGACGGCTCGATTGTAATCATGTTTGTCTTTCCACCAGATTTTGTTAGCACACAACAAAAGCTTTTCTCTGTACCTTATTACACGTGACAATAAACTAAACATAATCTATATTAAAGGGCCATCCCCTTAATTTGAGATTGTGACCCCTGGCGTGAGGTGCCCCTGCCAGGGGAAGCATTACTCCACACCAACCTTATCAAGCTCCCGAGATAATCGGGGTATAACAATTTGAATTTTTTAAATTTTGTTTTTTACCTACTTTCAAAAATTATTTTGCAGGTTACCCAATTGGCTATTAGCACTATGCACATTACCTCTTCAGCGCACCCAATAAAGACAAGGCACAATGGCATAGCTGTAGAGCTGCTACCTCACAGGGCCAAAGACCCTGGTTCGATCCTGACTACGGGTGCTATCTGTACGGAGTTTGTACATTCTCACCGTGACCACATGGGTTTTCTCCGGCAGCAGTTTCCTCCCACATTCCAAAGAGGTGTAGGTTTGTAGGTTAACTGGCTTCTATAAATTGTCCCTTTTGTATAGGATAGAACTAGTGTATGGGTGATCGCTGGTCGGCATGGACTCGGTAGGCCAATGGGCCTGGTGTATCACTGCATCTCTAAAGGAAACCAAACTAAATTCAATCTGTAGATACCTGTTTCTCAGTCTTTTGTCAATTCCTTACCATTAGAAGTTGCCCGTTCACAGTGGAGGTTTCATCCATTCTACTCCCCTCCCTGAAATTCCCCAAATTCCTGTATCTTTAAGTCCAGCTAAGCCCTTGAATGCTTGGTCACACTCCCCCCTACCCCACAGGCCACATTCACAATCACAACCCTTCGAATTTCCCATTCATTATCTGATTTAGAAAGCGCTTTGAGTTGTTTTCTTTCATTAAATGTTAAAAGCATTATTTAAATGGAAGTTGTTGTTCTAGTGCTGCTTCAGGGTAATATTGAGCATTGTTCTTATTCACAAAGTCATCAAGAGAGCTCATGAACAACCTCTAATCAATAAATCGAATTGCGAGAGCCTTACTCCAATATCTTCAGAGTATTCATGCGTTATGGATCACAAAGCACAAAGCTCAGAATAATCAATCTAATTATTTGTTTCACAGAATTGCTGTTGGCAATGCAGTTTTGTGCCTAAATTACTGGCATGTGATGCAGTTTGCAACACTACTTGGAGCTGGCTAATAACAAGTGATAAAACTGTTAATCCGAATTTAACATCTCAAACACGTTTTCAGTTTATGTGTTGGTAGGTCTATGCTTTAGACAATAGACAATAGACAATAGGTGCAGGAGGAGGACATTCGGCCCTTCGAGCCAGCACCGCCATTCAATGTGATCATGGCTGATCATTCTCAATCAGTACCCCGTTCCTGCCTTCTCCCCATACCCCCTGACTCCGCTATCCTTAAGAGCTCTTTCTGCCAAGTTTAAAAATTGGTGCTTTTTTCACCTAACCAACAACTTGCTCAATAAAATCTATTATTGTACCTTCAGAAATGAGATGAGGAGGAATTTCTTTAGCCAGAGGGTGGTGAATCTATGGTGCTCCGTTTCCTCCCACACTCTAAAGACTTGCAGGTTTGTAGGTTAATCTGGCTTTGGTAAAAATTGGAAATTGTCCCTAGTGTGTAGTATGGTGCTAATATATGGGAATTGCTGGTTGGTACGGACTCGGTGGGCCGAAGGGCCTGTTTCCATGTGGTATCTCTAAACTAAACTAAACCAAGCTGCTGAAAATTGTAACTGAAGTTTGACGAATAAGCTCAGGCCCAGGCTAAGGAGAATACACACCTCTGCCTGTTGCCGGGGACACATATACTTGGCAGTGACAGGTCAATGAATTGTCACAGAAGGCAGTGGAGGCAAGTCATTGGGTATTTTTAAAGTGGAGATTGATGTTTTTTAGGAAAGAAAACTGCAGATGCTGGTTTAAATCGAACGTAGACACAAAAGTGATGGAGTTACTCAGCGGGTCAGGCAACATCTCTCCTTCACTCCAGAGATGCTGCTTGACCCGCTGAGTTACTCCAGCATTTTGATGTTTCTTGATTAGTAAGGGTGTCAAAGTTATGGGGAGAAGGCAGGAGAATGGGGTTGAGAGGGAAAGATACATCAGCCATTTATGGGCCGAATGGCCTCATTCTGCTCCTATGACATGAGGTTGTTTTTTTACCTGGCGTTTCCAGAGGCCTTTGAGTGCATTGACAGGCTAGCCATCTGTGTACGAGGCTTTCCACGACATTTCGGAAAACAAAACAAATCCTATATATTTTCTACATAGAATCCTTTGAAACATTTCAATTTTGTAAATGCTCACTTTGGACCAGTACTTCGCTCAATGGGATGGAAGCACTGTAAGCAATATACCAACATCTTTTTTTCACATCATGAAAAGGCTGCGTTGAGAATGAGCTGCACGGTGGCGCAGCAGTAGAGTTGCTGCCTTACAGTGCCGGAGACCCGGGTTCGATCCTGATTGCGGGTGCCGTCTGTACGGAGTTTGCACTTTCTCCCTGTGACCGTGTGGGTTTTCTCTGGGTGCTCCGTTTCCTCCCACATTCCAAAGACTTGCAGGTTTGTAGGTTAATCTGGCTTTGGTAAAAATTGGAAATTGTCCCTAGTGTGTAGTATGGTGCTAATATATGGGAATTGCTGGTTGGTACGGACTCGGTGGGCCGAAGGGCCTGTTTCCATGTGGTATCTCTAAACTAAACTAAACCAAGCTGCTGAAAATTGTAACTGAAGTTTGACGAATAAGCTTAGGCCCAGGCTAAGGAGAATACACACCTCTGCCTGTTGCCGGGGACACATATACTTGGCAGTGACAGGTCAATCAATTGGTTCATTTTGGAGAACGGTATGTGTGTGTAGTTGCCAGCTTCCTGTCAGTTGGCAAATGCCACATGTCAATTCTTACAATATTGACTAAAATTAATAGCAACAGCAAGCCAGCTAATGAATTAAAAATACCTTTATTTATTTTAGTATTTTATTCCCAACAAAAAATGCTTGGAGTTTGACGCATCACAGAAGGTTTGTTCTTTCGTGACTTATTTCCGTTCAATTAATTAGCTTCAGGCAGAAACTGAAACCTTTTATGAAAAAAGTGTCCGGTATTAACATTTCTACTGAGACACCAATATAGGAAGGGAATGGTATGTCTCAAATCAACATGGCATTATTGATATTGGCAAGCAGTGGAGCTAAGGGGATATGACAGTAACTCATTGAATATGAAGTTAATCGCACAAATATTCAGTAACTTGTTATTGACTATTTGTTCATACCAGAGGTTGTGGCAAAAAAATTAAATGTTGCTGTAATTTTAGTAGGCGATATGGTCTAAAATTAAAATTCCTGTTGTTTTGCAAGGGCCATTTGCCACCCCCTGGAATGGATGCTTTTGCAAAAAACTTTGCCCACAGGACATCCTTAAACCCTTTATTGCTAACAAAATACTTATATGATTTTCATTTTGTAAATGTGCTGTTATCAGGCAACTGAACTATCCTACCACAACTAGAGAGCATAGCAGTCCTGAACTACTATCTACTTCATTGGAGACCCTTGGACTATCTTTGATCAGACGTCACAGGCTTTATCTTGCACAAAATATTATTCACGTTATTATCTTTATCGTGTACCTGTACACTGTGAATGGCTCAATTGTAATCATGGATTGTCTTTTCGCTGACTGGTTGTCACTGGTAAAGCTTTCCAGTGTATCTCGGTACACGTAACAATAAACTAACTTGAACTAAACTAACCAGAACATTTGTGCTTGGTTGTTGGTTGAAGGATATATTGCAAACTCTTCTTAGTTTTCTTTGAATTGTGCAATGCAATCTTTTGTGCCTGCCTCAGAGCAGCGATAAGAAAGCACCTCCAACAGGGTATTGCTGCTCAAACACTACATTGATATAATACCCAGAGTGGGCCTCTGAATGTCCTACATGAAGATGAGATTAGTACTGTTGAGCTAGGGTAACATTACAATCCAATTTTAATTAAGAAAAACAATTTTAAAGCAATTTTCAATGGCAGCCCATTTGCCGTGATTGTTAATATACTAACAATGGTATGTAAACCATCTTTTCATGTAATATTTTGTGTACTATTACATACTATTGACTTCATTATTTAAAGATCAAAGCATTTACACTGAAAAGGTAATGTCTGTTGGGAGTTTGTAGGTTCTCCCTGTGACAGTGTGGGTTTTCTCCAGGTGCTCCACATAGGAGATTAGTGGGCAAAATTAGGGCACATGGTATTGGGGGTAGGGTACTGACATGGATAGAAAATTGGTTAACAGACAGAAAGCAAAGAGTGGGGATAAATGGGTCCCTTTCGGAATGGCAGGCAGTGACCAGTGGGGTACCGCAAGGTTCGGTGCTGGGACCCCAGCTATTTACGATATACATTAATGACTTAGACAAAGGGATTAAAAGTACCATTAGCAAATTTGCAGATGATACTAAGTTGGGGGGTAGTGTGAATTGTGAGGAAGATGCAATAAGGCTGCAGGGTGACCTGGACAGGTTGTGTGAGTGGGCGGATACATGGCAGATGCAGTTTAATGTAGATAAGTGTGAGGTTATTCACTTTGGAAGTAAGAATAGAAAGGCAGATTATTATCTGAATGGTGTCAAGTTAGGAGGAGGGGGAGTTCAACGAGATCTGGGTGTCCTAGTGCATCAGTCAATGAAAGGAAGCATGCAGGTTCAGCAGGCAGTGAAGAAAGCCAATGGAATGTTGGCCTTCGTAACAAGAGGAGTTGAGTATAGGAGCAAAGAGGTCCTTCTACAGTTGTACCGGGCCCTGGTGAGACCGCACCTGGAGTACTGTGTGCAGTTTTGGTCTCCAAATTTGAGGAAGGATATTCTTGCTATGGAGGGCGTGCAGCGTAGGTTCACTAGATTAATTCCCGGAATGGCGGGACTGTCGTATGTTGAAAGGCTGGAGCGATTGGGCTTGAATACACTGGAATTTAGAAGGATGAGGGGGGATCTTATTGAAACATATAAGATAATTAGGGGATTGGACACATTAGAGGCAGATAACATGTTCCCAATGTTGGGGGAGTCCAGAACAAGGGGCCACAGTTTGAGAATAAGGGGTAGGCCATTTAGAACGGAGATGAGGAAGAACTTTTTCAGTCAGAGGGTGGTGAAGGTGTGGAATTCTCTGCCTCAGAAGGGAGTGGAGGCCAGTTCGTTGGATGCTTTCAAGAGAGAGCTGGATAGAGCTCTTAAGGATAGCGGAGTGAGGGGGTATGGGGAGAAGGCAGGAACGGGGTACTGATTGATAGTGATCAGCCATGATCGCATTGAATGGCGGTGCTGGCTCGAAGGGCTGAATGGCCTACTCCTGCACCTATTGTCTATTGTCTATTGTCTATTGCTCCGGTTTCCTTCCACATTCGAAAGACTTGCAGATTTGTAGGTTAATTGGCTTGTGTAAATTGTCCCTGGTGTGTAGAATAGAACTAGCGTATGGGTGATCGCTGGTCGGCATAGACTTGGTGGGCGACGAGCTTGTTTTGACACCGTATCTCTAAACTAAACTAAAAAGATTTAAAAAATAACTTGAAACAGATTAGTGAAACGAAATGTAGTTCAGCATTGACACTGAGGTAGAAAAACAATTTACTTGTAAGTGGGTCACAAATGATTTTTTCTATTAAGGGTGTAGCTGAAATCCCCTGATGTTGGGACCACCTGTTCATTGTAGACTCCCAATATTTTGATTTCCATGTTATCATTTGATCAGCACGTTTTATTAACGTCACACTAATCAGCCCAGCAATGTCAGTTTTAGAGGTATCTGGTGTCCAGCAACGGCAATAGAGTCGTAGAGCTATACAACATGGAAACAGGCCCTTCACCCCACGAGGTCTATGGAGACCATGTTGGCATATTGTGCCAAATATTGGCACATTTGCCTGCATTTGGCACATCTATCGATATATCTATATACTAAGACTCTTGTTTGTTTGTTTGTTCCTGAACTACAGCCAAAACGGTACACGATAGCATGACAATTTTAGGCCCACCTTACTCACCGTGGTCCCAGGTCTACGGGTCGTCGGTTTGGGGAGGGTTGCCGGGCCCGCAGGAGACGTTTGGACACAACGGGTCCACGGTTCGTCTAGTATCGCTCTAAACCCTTCTGATCCACATATCTATCTAAATGTTGCTTAAAAATCGTAATTGTATCCGTTCTGGACAATCCACGTTGTATAATGTGGGCGGTTCGATTGTAACCATGTATAGTCTTTCCGCTGACTGGTTAGCACACAATAAAAAGCTTTTCACGGCACCTGGGTACGTGTGATAATAAACTAAAATAAAAGCTTCTAGAGCTTCATTTTTCAGCTGATTCCAAATATGGAACACTCTTTGAGTGAAAATGTTGCTCCTGAGGTCCTTCTTAAATCTCTCCCCTCTCATCCCCTGTCTTGGGAAAAAAGCCTATGAGTGTTCAATGTATCTATCTATGTTCCTTGTGATCTCAACATAGAGTGTAGCACATACTGCAGATCAGTACAGGATAGGGACAGCTACTTTGGCCTACAATGTCTGTGCCACACATGATGCCAACCCTTAACTGCCCACATGTAACCCATATCCCTCCCTTCCCTGCGTATCCATGTACCCAGCCAAATGTCTCTTAGATGCCACTATCTTATCTGCCTCAACTACCAGTCCAGCAGCATGTTTCAGGCACTTACCACTCTCTGTGAATAATAATTTACTCTGCATATTTCCTTTCAACTTTCCCCCTCTCACCTTAAAGCTATGCCCTCTAGTATTTGATTTTGACAACCTGGGAGAAAAAGGTTTTGACTGTCTACCCTATCTATACCTCTCATAATATTATATACTGCTATCAGGTCTCCCAGCAACCTCCGGTCTTCAGAGAAATCGTTCTAGGTCTGTGCAACCTCTCCCTATAGCTAAGACCCCTTAATCCAGGCATCATTCTGGTAAACCTCTGCAGCCTTTCTAAAGTCTCCACATCTTTCCTCCGGACTGCACACAATACACCAAAATATACACTAAAATATCATAAGCTTTTATTTTTCAAATGAAACTCATCCTGAAGGAAATATATTCCACATGTAATGCAGTTTTCGAGGCCAAAGAAGCATCTAACAGTTATTAAGGTTTAGTAGGGAATTAAAAAAGTTATTTATATCTTATTTAGTTCAACTTTTTTCCAGTGTTTTTTTATGTCTGCAATGCATAACATTTTTAATTCACATTGATTTAATGATTTTATTAAACGTTAAATCTAGAAGGGCTTCTGTAGCATCGTCATGGATAGCATCTATCAACTGTGTGTTGGCCTTAAAGCCAAGAACTTATCTAGGTCTGTGCTGGACATGTGCATATAATATAGAAATTCTGAAATTTACTACATTATCTAGAAACTTATTCAGCAAGAGATCCACTGTGGTTAAAAATAACTTCCTGACAGTTTCAGCCTATTTCTATGCTTTAAGAATTTTGTGCATGTACCATCATTAACCTTAATCTGTTTAACACAAACAGATTAATTGTTTGAACATAGTGCAGCCTGACATTATTTAAGTCTCTCTCAGTCAACCCTCCCTAAAGTTTATGTTCCTAAGGAATAAGAGGACTCACCTGTCAAAGCTTATTGTCTAAAGAGTTTTATGTATGACATATGACCAGAATGGGGCCATTCAGCCCATTGATTTTCTCCTACCATCCTACCATTCGATCGTGTCTGATCCAATTTTCCTTCACAACCCCATTCTCCTGCCTTCTTCCCAAAACCTTTGATAGGTTCTTGATTAGTAAGAGTTTCAATCTCCACTTTAGTAATAATACCCAATGACTTGTCTTCCACCACCATCTGTGGCAATGAATTCCACAGATTTGCCACCCTCTGACTAAAGAAATTCCTCCTCCTCTCCATTCTGACCCTCATCTCCACTCCTTTTCAAATTAGGTAAATGTATTATGGCCCCACACTAGAACACTTTTGAAGAATGGGAAATGGGAAATACAATGTTCCAAATGAAACTTAACCAAAGTGCTGTACGTTGTATAGAAGTGTGAAAGTGCACACGCCCAGATTCAGGGATAGTTTCTTCCCAGCTGTTATCAGGCAACAGAACCATCCTATCGACAACTAGAGAGCAGTCCGAAGCTACTGTCTACCTCATTGGAGACCCTCAGGCTATCTTTGATCGGACTTTACTGGGCCTTATCTTGCATTGAACATTATTTTTGTTATTCCCTTTCTCATGTCAAAGAGTCATAGAGTCAAGCAGGAACTTCGGCCCAAATGCCCACACCGGCCAACATGTCCCAGCTACCACTAGTCCCACCTGCCTGCGCTTGGTCCATATCCCTCCAAACCTATCCTATCCATATACCTGTCCAACTGCTTCTTAAATGATGGGATAGTCCCAGCCTCATCTACCTCCTCTGGAAAAAGTTACCCCTTGAATTCCTACCAAATCTTTTCCCCTTCACCTTGAACCTATGTCCTCTGGTCTTCAAATCCCCTACTCTGGGCAAGAGACTCTGGGTATCTACCCGATCTATTCCTCACATGATTTTGTACACCTCTATAAGATCACCCCTCATTCTCCTACGCTCCAAGGAATAAAGACCCAGCCTATTCAACCTCTCCCTAAAGCTCACACCCTCTAGTCCTGGCAACATCCTCGTAAATCTTTTCTGAACCCTTTCAAGATTGACAATATCTTTCTTATAACATGGTGCCCAGAACTGAACACAATATTCTAAATGCGGTCTCACCAACATCTTATACAACTGCAACATGACCTCCCAAATTCTATACTCTGTACTTGTACACTGGGTGGTTTGATTGTAATCATGTATTGTCCTTCCGCTGACTGGTTAGCACGCCACAAAAGCTTTTCACTGTACCTCGGTACACGTAAATAAACTAAACTCAACTCACTTGTGGTGCCTTTTGTGATAGATGGGAGGCCATGTTACAGTTGTACAAGGCATTGGTGAGGCCACAATTGCAGTATTATGTTCACCAGGTGGCGCCACCAGCAGTGGCTGCCTTGCCAACAGTCAGTCTGTCCTTTCTTCTGTTTTGGTATTTTTAGTATGTGTTGAAGGTATGTTTTCATGTTCCTTGGTTTGTTTTATGTGTAGGGGGGTTGGGGGAAACTTTTTGTCAATCTCTTACCTCGACGGAGATGCTATTTTTTTTTTTTTCCTTATCAAATCTCCGTCTGCACTGCGGCCTAACATTGTGGAGTTGGCGGCCTTTCCTGGGGCTCTTAGCCTCGAAACCTGGTGCTCTAAGCCTCAGGAGTCTGCGGGACTTTAGCATCGTGAGCTTGTGATCCCTTTGCCGGGGATCGAAGCTCCAACCGCGGGGCCTGTGGACTTTAACATCGTGAAGCCCATGGTCTCTGGTAAGAAGAAGCCGATTCGGGAGCTCCATGCCACGGAGAGAATTTCAAAAGCCCTGACATGGGCTTTGATCATCAGCCCCGACTGCAGATGGTTTGACTGCCCCGACTGTGGGAGAACAAAGAGGAGGAGGATTGAACTTTATTGCCTTCCATCACAGTGAGGAATGTGGAATCCACTGTGGTGGATGTTTACGTCAACTTTGATATGGTTGTGTGTCTTGTTGCTTTTCACTTAGTATGACTGTATGGTAACTCAAATTTCACTGGACCTTAACTGGTACATAACCATAAACTGACCTTGACCCTGAACCTTGAAGATTTCCTGGATTTGAGGGCCTGAGCTACAGGGAGAGGTTGAGCAGGCAAGGAATATATTCCTTGGATCACAGGAGGATGAGCTGTGATCTTATAGAGGTAAAAAAGATTACGAGGGATAGACAGAGTAAATGCACAGTCTTTTAACCAAAGTTGAGGGATCAAGAACCAGAGGACATAGATTTAAGTTGAGGGGGGAAAGATTTAATAGGGATCCAAGGGCAACTTATTTTTGCACAAAGAGCTGCTGGAGGAGGTAGTTGAGGCAGGTACTATCACAACATTTAATAAAACATTTGGACAGGTTTATGGATTGGAAAGGTTTAGAGGGATACTAGACTGAGGTGGACCCATTGGGTCCAAATCTCTCCTGCGGGCCTCTCCTGGGGCAACCCTCCCCCAACTGACAATCCAGCATGTCCGGTAACCCCCAACCCCCTCCAACTGACGAAGCCCATTGCCGGGCGGGGAGTGCCCCCGGGGTCGTGGGCAGGGGAGGGGGGGACAGGGAAGGGGAGAGGGTGGCACTCACCTTGGCCCCGTGCCGCCAGCGCTGCAGCCAGAGCAAGCCGTGGACCCAAAGCCTCTCCTGCATTGGTCTAGCACCTTCCCCTCCCCCACTCCATCCCCCCTCCCCCACTCCATCCCCCCTCACCAACTCCATCCCCCCTCACCACCTCCATCCCCCCCTCACCCACTCCATCCCCCCTCACCCACTCCATCCCCCCTCCCCCACTCCATCCCCACTCCATCCCTCCCCTCATCCCTCCCCTCATCCCTCCCCTCATCCCTCCCCTCATCCCTCCCCTCATCCTTCCCCTCATCCCTCCCCTCATCCCCCCCTCATCCCCCTATCCCCCCTCATCCCCACCCCTCATACCCCCTCTCATCCCCCCCTCTCATCACCCCCTCTCATCCCCCCCTCTCATCCCCCCCTCTCACCCCCCCCCTCTCATCCCCCCCCCTCATCTCATCACCCCCCCCCGCATCCCCCCCCCTCATCGTCCCCTCCCCCCCCCCCTATGTATGTTGGTCAGTTACGTAAGTTGGGCCAAAGGGCCTGTTTCCAAATTATATGACTCTATGAATATCTCTTGTTTGCAATTAGTTCATAAATGCAGTCTGTGGGGCCAATTTCTCACAGTCACATCAGATGTTTAGAAGACAACCTGATGGGAACAAGAAAGAAGTCATGGTCATCCTGCAATGCTGAAACCACAGGAACTTCCTTCAAACAAAATCCTGGCACATTCATAGAAAAGGTGGTTCAACAATTAATGGAGCACGTTTAGGAGTTCCCAATTGGTGCCAAAGAAAAAGCGGTTGCTATCCTTCAGAAATCTTTAAATAATTACATGTTTCATTGTAAAGGAGATTAGCTGTTTCTCACAATGTTGTACATTCTCATCCAGTCCAGCCAAATGCAGGCTGAGAAATCACTGAGAAGTGACCTGGATCAGCTTTAGTTTGCCTATTGCCACAACAGGTCAATAGCAGATGCTATCTCACTGGCTTGGCCCTGGGCCTCTGTATCTCCCTTTGCAACTGGATTTGTCAGTTCCTCATTGGCAGTCCTCAATCAGTACTGATCATTTAATATCTCCTCCTCAGTGACCATCAATGCCGGTACACTTTACGGCTGTGTGCTTAGCCTCCTGCTTTACTCTCTTTTCACCCATGACTGTTGCCTAAGCACAGCTACAATGTCACCCATATATCTGCTGACACCACCCAGTGTAGTTGACAGAACCATGGATGGTGATGAATTCAGTGGTTCAATGGTTCCTTTATTCAAATGCACAGGAACATAAGAAGCTGCAGAGAGTGAAAGGTTCAGCCCAATACTGACCTCTCCAACGTCAAAGGGATCTACAGGAGGTGCAGCCTCCAAAAAGATAGTTATTTCATCTAAGACCCACACCACCCCGACCACATTCTCATTTTGCCACTACCATCGGGGAGAAGGTACAGCAGCCTGAAAAGCTCGACCTCCAGCTTCAAGAACAGCTTGAAGACTGCACAACGAAGAAGGGCGGCACAGTGGCGCAGCGGTAGAGTTGCTGCCTTACAGCGAATGCAGCGCCGGAGACTCAGGTTCGATCCTGACTACGGGCGCCATCTGTACGGAGTTTGTACGTTCTCCCCGTGACCTGCGTGGGTTTTCTCCGAGATCTTCGGTTTCCTCCCACACTCCAAAGACGTACAGGTTTGTAGGTTAATTGACTGGGTAAATGTTTAAAAAAATTGTCCCTAGTGTGTGTAGGATAGTGTTAATGTGCGGGGATCGCTGGGCGGCGCGGACTCGGTGGGCCGAAGGGCCTGTTTCCGCGCTGTATCTCTAAAAAAAAATTTTTTTTTAAACAAAAACAACCCTAACCACCACCTCAGCAACAATGATCTTCTAAAGACTTTGTCTTGGATGCACTACGGACTTTGATTTTGCACCACTATGATCTGGTTGTCAAGTATTACTGATTATTTATTTATTGTGTTATTAATTGTATTTTTATTTGTGTTATTATGCTAAGGGGCCTGTTAAGCTGCAGTAAGTAAGAATGTCATTGTTCTCTTGCTGGTACCTATGACATTAAACACTCTTGACTGGTAACCCTCTATGAACACACCTTTGCTTTGTACCCCAATATGGGCCTTTTAACCACAATATGGAAGGAAGCTGTTGATTAGTGTCTTACTTGTTTCTGTTGACCTATTTCACTCATGGAGGTTAGAGTTCCTCTACTTCTGAGGAATTGATGTACGTGGTACTTGTAATATTGGTAACGAAACACTAGATGGCCCTTGTATGAAAGTAGGCACAGTGTAGCATTTTCATGTATTCATAGAGGGTCAAGAATTATTTTTAAAAAGGAACATAGCTATTTTCACATCACTACAAACATTAACCCTGACAAGCTCGGGCTCCTATTTAAATGTCTTCCTATGTAGTATGCAAACCAAAGAATCAAATGTGGACTCGTGTAACTGCAGATGGTGGTTCACAAGAAAAGACACAGAGTACTGGAGTAACTCAGCGGGTCAGACAGCAATTGGTCTGAAGAAGGTTCTTGACCCGAAATGGAAAAAAGACACAAAGTGCTGGAGTAACTCAGCAGATCAGGCAGCATCTCTCAAGAACATGGCTAGGCGACAGTTCGGGTCAGGTCCTTTCTGCAGACTGATTGCTGTCTGTTCCGCTGAATTACTGCAGCACTATGTGTCTTTCTTCCATATATTCAAAGGTTAGTCTAAACCGTTATCATGCACTCCCTGTTTTCTGTAAAACAAATCATCTGTCTTACGAAGTTTTTTAAGTAATCTAGAATGTCCTGTCAGTGTTGATCTCAAGCAGTTTTATACTTACCTCACCCCACCTTGCATAACGGTTGGTGAAGGTTTAGTTCAAAGGGCGTGAAGTTCACAAAATGAATAGCTTTTACTGGGTCGTTCCCTGCTGTCATTATAAATCTTGCAGCTACTCTAAGCAACACCATCTCAGTTTATGAGCTACAGGACATGGGCTATCTATCACCAATGGAATGCAAACATTTACCCAGGAATAAACCATATATCCAGATTGTATTTGGAGACATCAGGATGATCCCTGTTTGATGTTGAAAACTAAGGGTTGCAATTCAGCACTTCCAATTGCACAGCAATAAATGAGTAAACTCATGCTCCAGAACTGAAATAAAGGTGCTGAATTTTGAATGATTCCAGGAATTATGCACAGATGGTCAGATCATCAAGCACGAGAACAGCTGCGAAGAACATTTTACATGTTGGCATGAGTAGGAGGTTACTTGACTTAACTTGATCATCAATGTTCTAATTTAATTACTCCCCATCAATGATTTTGCCACTATCCCCCTCCCTCCTTTCCCATCTTGCATTATGTACGTACTTTTCTTCCCTCTGCAGAAATGCTCGAAACAGTGGGGAACATGCTTGTTGTATGTGTAGTGGTGCTGGTCAGCCTGTCCACTAACATAAACTTACTTCTCTGTAAATTTAAAAATCATTTATAATTGGCGTGGATTTCATCGGCACATTAAATGAGTAAACTCATGCTCCAGAACTGAAATAAAGGTGCTGAATTTTGAATGATTCCAGGAATTATGCACAGGAATTATGCACAGATGGTCAGATCATCAAGTCAACTTTATTTGTCACATACATATACAAGATGTGCAGTGAAATGAAAGTGGCAACGCCTGCGGATTGTGCTAAACTACAAAACAGAATAGAATTGGAGTTTTTTAACACAAAAAATAAATTAATACAGTAAATTAAATTAGTCCCTGGTGATATGAGAGTTAACAGTCCTGATGGCCTGTGGGAAGAAACTCCATCTCATCCTCTCTGTTTTCACAGCGTGACAGCGGAGGCGTTTGCCTGACCGTAGCAGCTGGAACAGTCTGTTGCTGGGGTGGTAGGGGTCCCCCATAATGTTGCTGCCTCTGGATCTGCACCTCCTGATGTATAGGTCCTGCAGGGGGGCGAGTGTAGTTCCCATAGTGCGTTCAGCCAAACGCACAACTCTCCGCAGAGCCTTCCTGTCCTGGGTAGAGCTATTCCCAAACCAGATTGTGATGTTTCCAGACAAGATGCTTTCTACAGCCCCAGAGTAGAAGCACTGATGATAAGTCTCTTAGAACTAGTGTGCACGATGGTACATTGTACTTGGATTAGTGTACAGGGAGAAAGAGAACGGATTATATAAATCTGTTGGGGGCCCTGTCACACAGCATGTCATACACAATTATGTTGAGTTGAGTCAAGTTTAGTTTATTGTCATGTCTACCAAGGTACAGTTTGTTGGGTGCTAATTAGTCAGTCAGCGGAAATACAATACATGATTACGATCAAGCCACCCACAGTGTACTGATAAATGATAAAGGGAATAACATGAATAAGGTTTAGTGCAAGATAAAGCCAGTAAAGTCCGATCAAAGATAGTCCGAGGGTCCAAAGAGGTAGATAGTAGCTCAGGACTGCTCTCTAGTTGTGGCAGGATGGTTCCGATGCAAACTTGAGTGATCGTACAGTGTTGTGGAAATTATAAACTGCCCTGATTGCACTAGGGACTGAGTACCGAACAATTTACATAAGTTGCGTAATGCGTAAGTCAGGGAGGTGTCTGTACAGTAGGAGCACATTGTTCTGAGACATGTATGAAGCGTCTCCATTTGTCATAACTGGTTTGGCATAGAAGTAGCTGACCTATGTCAAGCTTAATGCTCTTACCCGACAAAGAGTTTGCCTTAATATAGCGCCTTTCAAAACCAGCTGGCATTGCAAAGTGCTTTGCAGCTAATGACGCATTTCTAGAATTTTTTCACTGTCAAATAGAAGGACTATTACCTGCCAGTCCATGCTGCCTGCATCGTGCAACCAAACACACTGGTTCACCCCACAACCAAACACACTGGTTCAACCCACATCAGACAAAACACCTCTCTTGCAAAGCAGAAGTATCAAATATATTTTGGTATAAAATGTAATCAAATACTGGTCTTTAATAGATTGGAACAGGACCTTAGGTTACAGAAGATGATGAATGAAGAATAAAATGACAGGATTTTCCATCCCAATTCTCTAACATTGGCACGTCTGCAAGGTACTGCCCGCTCTTCCACTACCTGTTTTGATTAACCTGCTAAACTGTACCTTTGCTTGAATTAAGGATGGAGTTTGTCCCTTAAGCAGTTGGAAGCTTCAGGAGTTAGATGCCAGTAGATATGACGAGTTTAGTTCCATACTGAAGATGTACAGCTTCGGTCTACCAATAAATGGCATTGCCAATGGTCACTATTAGGCTCTTCAACAAATCTTTCAAAAAGTGGAATTATATATTTTTCAAATTCATAGGATATTAATTTATAAATACTGGTATAGGACATTATGCCATAAACTGAGATCAAGTACAATAATGTCAACGCCAAAGGGTGTAAAGTTATTTTAGATACATATATGGCGCACTTAACATTTGACAGTCAATGAATGTAAGTGATTAAAATCAAGGCAAACATATATTTTCACCTGCAAAAACTGGTGGACTAGAGAGTACAGCTGGCTTACTGAGAGCCTTTAATGGTAACATTCCAGATCCAAGACTTCAGTGAGATGAGGAAAGGCCATTGTATGCTCAAATGTTAGCTATTAGTCAGGATCATAATGTTCAAAATTGTACTCACATCATTATCTTAATTGACAGTTTCAAGTGTTTTTGGCAGTTCAAAGCCTTTTGCATAGTTCACTTAGTAAAGTAGCTCTCTTATCTCGGGCAAAGACCCAAAAATCCTGCTACATTATAAAGATATCAATGTCACCATCTGAAAGTGCTGTGTGAATCCAATCATTGATGAAGAAAACCTGTGTAAAATAAAACGTAATTAAACAAATAGAGAAATATATATTAAAAGGGGTGCTCACTGAGATGGCCATGGTTAAAATTCCAATCTAATTGAGTAACTTGCTATAAAAGTCTTTATGGTGTGCAAAATGCCTGTTTCAAATTACAATGAAAAAAACATTGAACCTGGTAATGTGTCACGCAGATTCCCGAGGTCAGATGGAAATTCATTTAAAGCCGTAGTGTTTTGGATTAATAGAGTGCCCTCCGTAATGTTTGGGACAAAGACCCATCATTTATTTATTTGCCTATGTACTCCACAATTTGAGATTGGTAGTAGAAATAAATCCCACCAAGCACATCACCAAACTCCACCAGCTAGGCCTCAGCTCGTCGTCATGCGACTGGATCCTGGACTTCCTGCTGGAGCGACCACAGGCAGTGAGAATGGGCCCGCACCTGTCCTTCACTATCACCCTGAGTACCGGTACACCACAGGGCTGTGTTCTGAGCCCCATGCTCTATTCCCTCTTCACACACGACTGTGTTCCTGCATTCGACGCCAATACCATTGTCAAGTTTGCAGACGACACAACGGTGATCGGGCTGATCACCAACGGTGATGAAACAATATACAGAGCGGAGGTGCAAAACCTGACGGACTGGTGCTCTGATAACAACCTGTCCCTAAATACCACCAAGACCGAGGAGCTGATCATCAACTTCCGTAGGTCACACAACAGGGAATACGCCCCGATCCTTATCAACGGGGACAGTGTGGAGAGAGTGTCCAGCTTCAAGTTTCTGGGCACTCACATTTCGGAGGACCTAACATGGTCCACTAACACTGCTGCACTGGTCAAGAAGGCACAGCAACGACTGTTCTACCTGAGAACACTGAAAAAGTCTGGTCTACCCCAATAGCTGCTGGCGACCTTCTACCGCTGCACCATAGAGAGCATCCTAACACATGGCATCCCTGTGTGGTATCTCAGCTGCACGGAGGCAGAGAGGAAAGCTCAGCGGGTAGTCCATAGAGCTCAGAGGACCAGCGGAACACAGCTACCAGCCTTGGAGGGCATCTACAACACACGATGCCTCAGAAAAGCCACCAGCATCCACAAAGACTCTTCACACCCCTGCAACAGTCTGTTCGAACTTCTACCATCGGGCAGACGATACAAGGCCTTCTACGCCCGCATCTCCAGACTCAGGAACAGCTTCATCCCCAGGGCCATAGCTGCCATGAACCGGTCCTGCCGAGCCGGATGATCACATCGCAAAATGAACCGGCACAGATCTACTTGCACTTTATTCTGTTTTAAAACTCTTCTAATTTGTTTCATTGGGTTGTTTATATTAATACTGACGAGCTAATGATTTATTGCATCGTATGGGAGGTGCATTCCCAATCTCCTTGTACCCCTGTACAATGACAATAAAGATATATTGTATTGTATTGTATTGTTGTGCACATTGTCAGATTTTATTAAAGGGTATTTTTATACATTTTGGTTTCACCATGTAGAAATTACAGCTGTGTTTATACATCATCCCCTAATTTCAGGGCACCATAATGTTTGGGCCACATGGCTTCACAGGTGTTTGTAATTGCTCCGGTGTGTTTAACTGCCTCCTTAATGCAGGTGTAAGAGAGCTCTCAGCACCTCATCTTTCCTCCAGTCTTTCCATCACCTTTGGAAACCTTTATTGCTGTTTATCAACACGAGGACCAAAATTGTGCCAATGAAAGTCAAAGAAGCCATTATGAGACTGAGAAACAAGAATAAAACTGTTAGAGACGTCAGCCAAACCTTAGGCTTACCAATATCATTAAGAAGAAAGAGAGCATTGGTGAGCTTACTGATCACAAAGGGACTGGCAGGCCAAGGAAGACCTCCACAGCTGATGACAGAAATCTCTCTATAATAAAGAAAAATCCTCCAGAGATCAGAAACACTCTTCAGGAGTCAGGCGTGGATTTGTCAATGACCACTGTCTGCAGAAGACTTCATGAACAGAAATACAGAGGCTACACTGCAAGATGCAAACCATTGGTTAGCCGCAAAAATAGGATGGCCAGGTTACATTCTGCCAAGGCTTAAAAGAGCAACCATGGATCTGGAAAAAAGGTCTTGTGGACAGATGAGACGAAGAGTAACTTATATCAGAGTGATGGCAAGAGCAATGTCTCGAGGAGAGAAGGAACTGATCAAGATCTAAAGCATACCACCTCATCTGTGAAACACGGTGGTGGGGGTGTTATGGCCTGGCATGTATGGCTGCTGAAGATACTGGCTCACTTATCTTTATTGATGATACAACTGCTAATGGTAGTAGCATAATGAATTCTGAAGTGTATAGACACATCCTATCTGCTCAAGTTCAAACATATGCCTCAAAACTCATTGGCTGGCATTTCATTCTACAGCAAGACAATGATCCTAAACATACTGCTAAAGCAACAAAGGAGTTTTTCAAAACTAAAAAATGGTAAATTCTTGAATGGCCAAGTCATTCACCTGATCTGAAACCAATTGAGCATGCCTTTTGTATGCTGAAGAGAAAACTAAAGGGGACTAGCTCGCAAAACAAGCATAAGCTAAAGATGGCTGCAATACAGGCCTGGCAGAGCATCACCAGAGAAGACACCCAGCAACTGGTGATGTCCATGAATCGCAGACTTCAAGCAGTCATTGCATGCAAAGGAAATGCAACAAAATACTAAACATGACTACTTTCATTTACATGACATTGCTGTGTCCCAAACATTATGGTGCCCTGAAATGGGGGGACTATGTATAAACACTGCTGGAATTTCTACATGGTGAAACAAATGTATAAAAATGGCCTTTATTAAAATCTGACAATATGCACTCACCACGTGATTTTTTTCTATTACAAATCTCAAATTGTGGAGTACAGAGACAAATAAATAAATGATGGGTCTTTGTCCCAAACATTATGGAGGGCATTGTAAATTAATATTTCATGGATGATGACTTTTGAAAGTGGTTCTCACAACTCCTCTGAGCAAATCAACCTCTTGTAAAGTTTTGAGAGACCCAAGGTTGAACAGAAAACCATTGGCATGGTGTTACAGTTTTCTGAAATATATTATGTGTCACTAAATATTCCTATGGCTTCATTAAGCAAAAGTATGAACTTGGTTTGAGTTCAGGAAAATTATTACACTGATTCATAGGATGGGATCAATAAATTAGCACTCTTGAAAAGGCCTTTTGCCATCATATTTCAGTCAGCACTGAAAGAGCTATCCGTGTCGTGTCAGCCCCTACACTCCTTGCTGAATTTAACTTTTTAAAATCTAATTCCTATGTGTACGTTACTCTTGAATCTTCCCCCACTGCCCTCACTAATCTCTACTCACTCTATACTCATGACTGTGTAGCTGGATACTGTTCCAACATCTTCAAATTTGCCGACAACACCACCGTTGTTGGACGAATTACAGATGAGGATGAGTCAGAGTGTAGGAGGGAGATCAATCGACTGACCAAATGGGGCCAGAACAACAACCTTCTTCCCAAATGTCAGTAATTGCAAACTAGGCTCAAGGTCCAAGAAGCAGCAGAAATGTTTGTTTTCTTCTCACCTTCAATGATAAATGGAACCATATTTCTTGAAGTTCTCAAATAGTTCTGCATTACCTCAGAAACCTCTGACTTAGTCATACAGCATGGAAACAGGCCCCTTTGGCCCAACGTGCCCACACCAACCAACATGTGCCATATACACTGGTCTTACCTGCCTGCATTTGTCCCATATCCCTCTTAATCTGTCCTATCCATATACCTGTTTTTGTTTCTTAAACATTCCAATAGTCCTTGCCTGAATAGTCTGGCAGCTTATTCCATACACCCACTATACCTTGGTGTAAAAAAGTTCCCCCAAGACTCCCATTAAATCTTTCCCCCTTCACCTTAAACCTATGTCCTCTCTATTCTATTCCTCTCGTGATGTTATGCACCTCCATAAGATCACCCCCCATTCTCCTGCATGGAAAGATTACCCAACCTGCTCAACCTCTCCCTATATCTCAGACCCTCGAGTCCTGGCAACATCCTCATAAATCTTTTCTGTCCCTTTTCAACTTGACAACTTCTTGTTAATCCTTGCCAGCTTTAGATGAGTTTAATTTCAAGATCAATTTATTGTCACATGTACCAATTAAGGTACAGTGAAATTTGAGTTACCATACAGCCTTACTAAGTGAAAAGCAACAAGACACACAGCCACATAAAATAAAATTTAACATAAACATCCACCACAGCGGATTCCACATTCCTCTCTGTGATGGAAGGTAACAAAGGTCAATCATCTTCCTCTTTGTTCTACGGGGCTGTTGAACTATCCGCAGTCAGGGCCCCGGATCAAAGCCAACGCAGCCGACGGTCCGAAGCCCTCGCGTTGGGATGATCGAAACTCCTGCGCTGGGACGGTTGAAACTCTCCGCTGCATGGAGCGCCCTAATCGGCCTCTTCTTACCAGAGACCATGGGCCTCACGATGTTAAAGTCCACAGGCCCCGCGGTTGGAGCTCTCCACAGTCGATCCCTGACAAAAGGATCACTTCGCAAGCTCCGCAATGTTAAAGTCCGCGCCACACCCATGGCATGAAGTGCCAGGCCGGTCTCCAGGAAAGGCCGCCAACTCCTCGATATTAGGCCGCAATGGGGACAGAGAAACGATACGGAAAGAAAATCGCATCTCCGTCGAGGTGAGAGATTGAAAAAAGTTTCCCCCCCATCCCCCACATAAAACAAACCAAGGAACACTAAAACATCCTTTTAACACATATTTAAAATAACAAAAACAGAAGAAAGGACAGACAGACTGTTGGCGAGGCAGCCATTGCTGGTGGCGCCACCCGATGTTGACATCAGAACAAGTGAAAATATATCGACCTATTTCTGGATAATGTTGACCAAGGAGCTGTCCACTAGAGCAATTACAAAGAATCATGGCCCTATCCCATTATAATTGACTGTTTTTTTTTCATTTTAGTTGGAACTGTTAGTCAATCTTGATGTGCAGGAAGGAACTGCAGATGCTAGTTTACACCAAAGACAGACACAAAATGCTGGCATAAATCAGCGGGTCAGGCGGCATCTCTGGAAAAAAGGAATAGGTGACGTTTCGGGTCAAAACCTCTTCAGACTGAAAGTGGGAGATGGAAACTAGAAGTATGAAAAGGTTCAGAACATGTCAGAACGGGCACAGATGACCAAGCAAAGGTGGAGCCCACAATGGTCCATTGTTGGCTGTGGAATAAGTGATAACGAAGGGATATATGGATGCAAACAGTGGAACTGGCAGGCCGACTAGGATGGGTAGGGGCGGAGAGAGAGAGAACGCAGAGGTTCAGCATGGACAGTTTAGGCTGAAGGGCATGTTCCTGTGCTGCTCTATGCTATCTTCTATGTATATACTTAATACATTGTCCCAAAGAAACAATTTCCAGACATGTATTAATAACTTTGTCAATGCAGATTATAATATATTCTTCTTATAGCTTGTAATAAACCATTTCCTTGTCCACAACTTTGTAGGCTATTTGCAATAAATACTTCAATAAATAATTCAACATGTACAATATGTTTTATTTTTGCTGCAAGTAGTAACATTTTATTGATTGTTAATCCTAACTAAATTCTGCTGGAGAAAAGGTGGCTGTAAACATTGGAAACTTAGTGGAATTCATCAGTCTCCACACCCGCCCTTACCCCTCCTCAACCAGTTTCTCAGTTCAATTCATACCTTGTATAAACAACGATGTTGTTTAGTTTGGAGTTTTTGTTTTGTTTAGAGATACTGCAAAGAAACAGCCCCTTTGCCCACACTGACCATTTGATCACCCGTTCACACTAGTCCTATGTTATCCCTCTTTTGCATCCACTCCCTACACCCTTGGGGCAATTTACAGTTGGGGCAATTAAACCACAAACCCGTACATCCTCAATGTGGGAGGAAACCGGAGCACCCAGAGAAACCCACGCAGTCACAGGGAGAATGTACAAATTCCATACAGACAGCACCCGTCAGGATCGAACCCAAGTCTCTGGCACTATGAGGCAGCAGCTCCACCAGCTGTGCCCACAATGCCACCCTTGTAGTCAATGTTCATTTGATAAATTGGAAGACCCTTCAGTTCCTAGGTTGGTATTGTCTACAAACAATGGGAAGAATGAAATTGTGTGTGTCCCATTCCTCTCCTCCCCACTGATGAATTGTCAAGTTTTAAAAAAAATTACTGAATTTCAACTTTAACTCACTTAAGTCATTTATTTCCTTCTTTTCTCTCCACGTATATCTTTACTTCATTCTCATCTCTGTTTAATTTGGGGCTTTTATTTCCCCTAAGTCCACCAAATGTTGTCTTTAATTTGCCTACATTAGTCATCTAGTATTTGGATACAAATGATTAGAATTGATGATTTCCTCATGATGTGAGAGATGCTGCCAGTGTATCCCTTAAGTACAACATAAAACTTACTTTTTTAAAGCCTCTTGGCACAAATGTATTTTCTTCCCAAATTTTCAGTACAATTGCTGCTTTGAACAGAGTCACATCTTTTCCCTCGTGCATTTTCCCTCCACAGAATGCAAATGTGCAAAAACAATTATTATCTCTCCATTGAGACTAATTTGGATACTAATGACTCAAGTAATGGGTTAAACTAAAGAGTGAAGTAAAGATTATGTGCAGGTTGGTAGGAGTTTCCACATAAACTCAATTACACAGTTCAGTTGAGAAACTTTACTCTTGATCTATACTAGATCGTTTATGCTAACTCTAACCAAATTATGATCTGTATCACAATAACTTTCTCCCAGAGTTGTCCCCTTGGTAGCTGGGCTTGCTGTTTATTGTACTGATTTAAGATGTTATCTCAAATGTCCCGCTGGACAGTGAGAGGGAGAAAAGGAAAGGAAGAAGACATTTCCTGTAGAAACAAGGAACCGCAGATGCTCGTTTGCACAAAAGGACACAGAGTGCTGGAGTATCTCAGCGGGTCTGGCCGCATCTCTGGAGAACCTGGATTGGTGAAGGGGAGAGAGAGACCCCTGACTTTCAGTCTGACGAAGGGTCTTGACTCGAAACATCACCCATTCCTTCTATTGAGAAAGTCTGCCTGTCCCGCTGAGTTACTCCATCATTTTGTGCCTATCTTCAGTGTAAACCAGCATCTGCAGTTCCTTCCTACACACTTCTCCCTGAGACCAAGTAGCTTATCTCCAAGTGCTCCGGTTTCCACCCACATCCAAAGATGTGCAGGTTTGTAGGTTAAATGGCTTCTGTAAATTGTCCCTTGTGTGTAAGATATAACTAGTTTATGTGTGATCATTGGTCGGCACAGACTCGGTGGGATAAAGGACCTGTTTCCATTTAAACTAAACTAAATCTCCTAAGTGATTTCTGCATTCATTATTAATCTGGACTAAACCTTGGGTGTTGGCTGAGATTTGTCTAATAATTGAAGAATTATCTGGAAATACCTGGCAAGCTTATGTTTCTTAATGATAGGTAAATGTCACGGATGAATGTTTTGCTGACTCCACTGGTTATTCACTTCTTTGATGGTATATCTGTACCGTATAAATTGTTCCTAGCTTAACCTTTTTACTTAGCTGTACCTTTTGGGAGTCATCCACGAGGTGATCTCTATGAATACTTACATCTGGCATGTCATATTCCAAATACTGTCAAGCAAGACTGCGCTGCTAAAAGGCAAATTATTGAAAATATTATCTGTTGCTGGAGTCGTAAGATATAGCAAATACATTGTTTAATGTAAGCCTTTCAAAAAGAAGTGGAGCATTCTACATCAACACAATTACAGTTTTTGAAAACATGGTATGAAATATCGACTATTCTCAATACAACGTGAAATAATGTGCTCATTCTGCTTGTTTGTCTGATTTGGATATAAGACTTTTACTTTTCACACTTTTAGAGATACAGCATGGAAGCAGGCCCTTCGGCCCTCCAAGTCCACGCCAACAGGTGATCTCTTCACTATCCTACACACTGGGGACAATTTCGTATGATTTTTACTGAAGCTAATTAACCTACAAACCTGTACATATTTGGAGTGTGAGAGGAAACTGGGGCACCCGGAGAAAACCCACATGGTCACAGGGAGAATGCACAAACTCCGTACAGACAGCACCCATAGTCAGGATCGAACCCGGATCTCGAATATCCTGTTTAACTGTCTTACCACAATGGAAATGGAAATAAAGTAATCGCCTCGGTTTTCCAAATGTGAAGCATCTATAAAAATGTTTTAACATTTAAATGGTCTTTAACATTTTGTGAAATGTCAAAAATAACTTGCCTGCCTTTTTGAAATCCAACATTCAGTATCCATATTACCAAGGGACTTTGAAATGATATCTTGATAATTTCAGACTCCAGTCCCATCTTTATTTATTTTTCTGGATAAATAACTGCTTAAAGGATCCATCAAAAAATACAGACCGAACTCTTAGGTTTTAACGCAAGTAAAGTTGCTGCCTCACAGCACCAGAGACCCGGGTTTGATTCTGACCACGGGTGCTGTCTGTACGGAGTTGCTGCGAGCTCCCAGTGACCACGTGGGTTTCCTCCAGGTGCTCCAGTTTCCTCCCACATCCCAAAGACGTGCAGATTTGTAGGTTAATTGGCTTCTGTAAAAATTGCCTCGAGTGTGTAGGATGCGAAAATGGGATAACATGGAACTAGTGTACAGGTGATCGATTGTTGGAGTGGACACGGGTCCTGTGGCTCCTGTTTCCACATTGTATCTCTGAACCATACTACGTATTTGATTCATCTGTCTGATTAAAGTTTATTTTTTAATATATTAAGTGTGAAGAATTATTGGTAGTGGATATTTAGAACCGCAATGTGGAGAGACATTGCCGACATTGGGTGGATAACAATAATGTAACTTGTAATGTAATAATGTAATGGTTATTTTACTTAATGGTTAAGTACACTAGAAAGACCACCCTGTTCTTGTACAATAAGTGAAATTGGGTCTTTTAAAGGCATCAAAGAGATCAAATGGAAACGTTCTTCCACAGTTTATCCACAGTTCATTCGGCAACGCAGCACTTACAAATGAAAGCACTTAGTTACTAGTCATGACTCTGCTCTTAAATACCTGTACAGCAACAACTTGGCTGCACCTTAAGCATTGTCCCACTTTGCTGAACTACCATCAAACAGATTTTAGCATTGAGTTACATAAAGAACTAATTGCTGCAGTTTGGGATAAAGAGACAAGTTTTGGGAAGTGTTTGAAGAGCCAGAGAGATTTAGGGAAGAAATTTCAGAGTTTGAGGTTTTGGGAGCTGCAGGTAGTGGAGGTTTGAAAAAATAAGATACTCAAGAGCTCAGAAACTGGAAGTGCTTGGATATCATGCAATTGAAAAGTTAGAAAGTATTAAAGAAATGAAGGCCTATTTCTTCCTCCAAATAGCCTCCTACATCCCAATGGCGTGCAGATTTGTAGGTAAATTGGCCTCTGTAAATTGCCCCTGGTGCGTAAGGAGTGGATGAGAAAGTGGGATAACATAGAACTAATGTGAGCGGGTGATCGATGGTCGGCACAGACTCGGTGGGCTGAAGGGCTTGTTTCCATGCTGTATCTGTAAACTAAACTAAACTAAATACCTTTTGAGAAGATTAAGGTGAGCTACCTTCATGCATTACTGAGATCCTACTGGTGAAAGTACTTTCACTGTGTTGATTGATAGGGAGTTCAAGAACATCAAGGCATGTTGGCCTTTATGACAAGAGGAGTTGAGTATTGGAGCAAAGAGGTCCTTCTGCAGTTGTACAGGGCCCTAGTGAGACCGCACCTGGAGTACTGTGTGTAGTTTTGGTCTCCAAATTTGAGGAAGGATATTCTTGCTATCGAGGGCGTGCAGCGTAGGTTCACTAGGTTAATTCCCGGAATGGCGGGACTGTCGTATGTTGAAAGACTGGAGCGACTAGGCTTGTATACGCTTGAATTTAGAAGGATGAGAGGGGATCTTATCAAAACATATAAGATTATTAAGGAGTTGGACACGTTAGAGGCAGGAAACATGTTCTCAATGTTGGGGGAGTCCAGAACCAGGGGCCACAGTTTAAGAATAAGGGGTAGGCCATTTAAAATGGCGATGAGGAAAAACTTTTTCAGTCAGAGAGTTGTAAATCTGTGGAATTCTCTGCCTCAGAAGGCAGTGGAGGCCAATTCTCTGGACGGTTCCAAGAGAGAGCTAGATAGAGCTCTTAAAGATAGCGGAGTCATGGGGTATGGGGAGAAGGCAGGAACGAGGTACTGATTGAGAATGATCAGCCATGATCACATTGAATGGGGGTGCTGGCTCGAAGAGCCGAATGGCCTACTCCTGCACCTATTGTCTATTGTCTATAAGAACTTAGACCCAATAATGATGAAGCAATGGCAACATATCTGTATACTGTGGACGGCTCGATTGTAATCATGTATAGTCTTTCCGCTGACCGGATAGCATGCAACAATAAGCTTTTCACTATACCAAGCTTCACATGACAATAAACTAAACTACACTATAGATCCCAGGTCAGGCTGTTCAGAAGCTTGGAGAGGAACCTGTAGCTTGCTGTATTCCCATGAGCTTTTCCCTTTTACCTTCCCTGTGGCAGAAAGATGCTGTTTGGATTGCCCAGTAAAATAACTCTAATGCATTTTTTAGATTGTACACACTGCAGCCGTGGTCTGCTGGTAGTGGAGGAAATGCATGCTTAGATTGGTGGAATAGATTGGTGGATAAGATGTTAATCATAAATATTTCAAAGTCCCAGATGTGGCCAAGCTTATTAAGTGGAACAGCACTCACTCAGCCACATATAAACACATTCATTGCACTTCCTAATTGTGCATTGTGAATTATATCACTTGTTACAGAATAGCCAGACGCTGAAAGAAGAAATTATATCTGTCATTTTGCATCTGTTCCTGTAGTGTTGGTCTGTATTTGGCTTGTCAACTGAGTTTCTGGTCAACAGTAACATCCCAGAGTGTGGATGGGGATCTCAGCATTGAATATCAAGAGTAAGCTGCTCAGCTCTGTCTCATTTAGATGGTCAACGCATACAACTTGTGCAGAATGTATCCAACTTGCCACTTACAAGACCATGCTTGAATGTTACTCATTGGGAATTCCTTATGTTTAGTTTGGTTTATTGTCACATGGACCGAGGTACAGTGAAAGCTTATTGGTGCCTGCTAATCAGTCAAAAGACTATACATGATTACAATCGAGCCGTCCACAATGTTCAGATACATGATAAATGGAATAATGTTTAGTGCAAGATAAAGTCTAATTAAAGACAGTCCCAGGGGCTTCAATGAGGTAGATAATAGTTCAGAACCGCTCTCTTGTTGGTAGGATGGCTCAGTTGCTTGATAACAGCTGGGAAGGAACTGCCTCTGAATCTGGAGGTGTGCATTTTCACACTTCTGTACCTCTTGCCTGATGGGAGTGGGGAGAAGAGGGAGTGACCGGGGTGTGATTCCTCCTTAATTATGCTGGTGGCCTTGCCGAGAGAGCGTGAAGTGTAGATGGAGTCAATGAAAAGGACGTTGGTTTGTGTGATGATCTGGGCTGCTTCCACAATACTCTGCAATTTCTTGCAGTCTCGGATGGAGCTGTTCCCAAACCATGCTGGGGTGCATCCCGATAAAATGTAAATGGCCCTTTAAATGCCTTGTTGTATTTGTATGTTGCTGGCAACATTGGCTTCAATTTAGCTTCTGCTTAACCTTTAGGCTATGCCGTAAGCACTCTGTTTCCCTAGTTAGTGCATGTTTTGCTACAAAGCAACAAAATTAAAGATCACGTAAAAATACCGTCCAGTCATCCACTGTGAAGTTTGCAAATTTGTGGCTGCACAGCAAAACAAACAAACCTGTAATCCGATCTAATTTCACTTGAAGACCCAATGTGAACATTGCTGTGGTAGGTTATCCAGTAATGGAGGTTATCATATATATGCTCACTTTTTTTTAATGAATTGGGTCGCTGAAAGAAGAAATTATATCTGCCATTTCGCATGGCTATAATGGGTAGCACAGTGGCACAGCGGTAGAGTTGCTGCCTTACAGCATCAGAGACCTGGGTTCGATCCTGACTACAGGCTCACAGCTTTTAAGGCAGTGCATTACATTTTGTGGCAATTTGCCACTTTATCTTTCTTCTCTCATCTAGTTTTCTTTTGCCAGTTGCATTTGCTGCCAGGAAGGCACAGTGGTGCAGTGGTAGAGTTGCTGCCATACAATACCAGGGACCCACGTTCGATCCTGACAACAGATGCGGCAGCATCTCAGGAGAGAAGGAATGGGTGACGTTTCGGGTCTGAGGAAGGGTCTCGACCCGAAATGTCACCCATTCCTTCTCTCCTGAGATGCTGCCTGACCTGCTGAGTTACTCCAGCATTTTGTGAATAAATAACTTCGAGTTGTACCAGCATCTGCAGTTATTTTCTTACACTGACTACAGGTGCTGTCTGAACATAGTTTGTACGTTCTCCCCATGACCGTATGGGTTTTCTCTGGGTGCTCTGGTTTCCTCCCATAGTCCAAAGACAAACAGGTTTGTAGGTTAATGGGCTTCAGTAAATTGTCCCTAGTGTATAGGATAGAACTAGTTGGTCAGAATGGGCGAATGGTCTGTTTCCATGCTAAACCAAACAAAAATAAATGATAAATGGAGAAACTCTCCGTTGGAATTGCAAGGATGAGTACGTTGCAGTGAAACAAAAACACAGCAGTCTCTTATCTATATACTAAAACTGTCATTTGTTTGTTTGTTTGTTCCTGAACTACAGCCAAAATGGTACATGATAGCGCGACAATTTTAGGCCCACCTTACTCACTGTCATCTCTTTGGTGCTAATGGAAGACGTTTAATTGAAATTGATGTTATATTTTTTAAGTTATTCACATTTTAAAGTCTAAATCTATCTCATTGGGGGGGAGGGAGGGAAGGAGGGGGTTGGAGGGAGGGGGGAGGGAGGGAGGGAGGGGGAGGAGGAAGGATAAGGGGTTGAGGGGGATGGTGGGGGGGAGGGAGGTTGAGAGGGGAGGGGAGGAGGGAGGGGGAGTGGGGGGAGGGTGAGGGGGGGAGGGGGGGAGGAGAGGGTGCTGCACCAATGCAGGAGAGGTTTGGGCCCAACGGGTCCACTTGGTCTAGTCTCCCTTTAAAACAGTAGCCTGGTTCCAACACTAAGTTTATTCCCAAGTGACTGAACATTCGCGAGAGGTTTGCTGGGAAAGTGGGGGTGGGGGGGATTGATACCTCTTGTTTCAGTCACACTTGGAGCCCACCCTCTTACCCCCACTGCTCCCTCGACTGCCCCACTTCCTTGGTTTGTCTGTACTCACAGTCGTGCCGGGAGATCCAAGATCTGTGGTGATTGACGGGAGTCTTTCAAAGTTGAATTTAATGACTTTTTCAACACTGGACCTGATAGATAATACGGAAATAAAAGACGAACATAGAAGGCTGGCTTGAGAGGAGATTCGTGCAAAATGTCACTAGTTTCCATTGAGATGAGCCTCGGAGAAAGAAAAGTTTCAAGACATTTTGCCTGCACAACACCACATGGATCCACTCTTGTTCAAGGATGATCTTTCAGATGTTTTCCAAATAAAATTAACAAGATCATTGAAGAACAACCTGCTTGTATCTTTGGAGGTTAGAACAACTCAAAATCCCAAGCCCCTTGCCGCGTAAGCTTCGATTTCTTTAAATAAGTGGAAAATAAAGGTCTTCCTTAATCAAATTAACCTTTGGAAATGAGCTTACCTTGTTTGAGAAGGACATTGTTACGTTAGATAATTTAGGAGTGGTAAAATACAGCTGCTGTGACTATTATAGGCAACATCTTCAGGGGATTGACTAATTCAAAGTTGACCTTCCTCTAATAAAAACCAAGATGGCCTTTAAATATCAGAAGTGCTGTAATTTAACTTCAAAAAATAATTGGACCCCCAGCGGCTGATTGGCATTTCTATGCAGGGACCAGTTGATATGTTTGTTGGGTAGGAAGCTTATTCCAGACAGCCCTATGAGGCTATGGAGAGGAATTTGGAAGTATGACTGAAGCTTGTTGCAGGGTTACAACAGAAAAAAAAGATCATTGAATCCTTGATTAATTCAAACGGAAATGTTCTGAACATGTATTGACAATATGCTATCATATTGAAATGTCCTTACTCCAGCGTTTTGTGTTGATCTTCGGTATAAACCAGCATCTCGAGTTCCATCCTTAATATTGATTTAGTTCTGCATGAATCGTGGATATCACAATGTACCTGTGTATTCAATAATGTTTTTTCTTGAAATGTTACAAAGAGCAGATTTGACAAGGAGCAGTAGTTGTGCATTGTTAAACATGGGTTTGCCAACAAACAATTGCATTTGTATAGTAGAAACAAGGAACTGCAGGTTAATACACAAAAGGACACAAAGTGCTGGAGTAACTCACCGGATCGGACAGCATTTCTGGAGAACATGGATAGATGACGTCTTGGTTCGAGACCTGCTGGTTAACACACAGGACACCACGTGCTGGAGACATGTCTCGACCCGAAATGTTTAAGAATGCAGAAATACTTATCAAATCTGCTCATTTAAATCAAACATTTTTAAAATGCAGATCAAATTTTGCCAAAGATAAGATCAGTTGATTATCTAGATTCAATCCATAGAAAAGCATAATAACTCATATCCCAGATTAATTTCATGCATTAGGTTTATTCATCACAATTTTGGGGCAATCGGATTGAAACATCTTGTTGTTAGACATTTTAGGGACAATGTGGTGGTGCAGTAGTTGCTGCCTCTCAGTGCCAGAGACCCAGGTTCATTCCTGACTGCAGGTACTGTCGGCATGGAGTTTGTACCTTCTCCTTGTGGGTTTTCTCCCACATTCAAAAAACGTGCGGGTTTGTAGGTTAATTGACATTGGTAAAAATTGTAATTTGGCCCTAGTATGTAGGATAGTGTTAGTGTTAGTGGCAGTGTTAGTGATCGCTGGTCAGTGCGGACTCAGTGGACCTAAGGGCCTGTTTCTACGCTGTATCTCTAAAGTCTAAAGTAAAGTCTAATAATTAGGTGTGAATGTTGTACTAACACTGAGCCAACAGCACTAGCTACTAAGACACGTTATAAATAAAGTCTTTCATTTACTGGATCTGCCTCGCCACCCTATGCCATCCTGATCCAATTTGGCAGGACTGTGTGTTTGTGGCTGTGAGTCTCGTGTCGTGTAAGGATAACATGTTGGGGAAAGTTTTAACAATTGCTGAAACCATGTCATCAGATATTGATGAGTGTTAATGCTGTCGTAAACTAAAATCAAATAACCAATTAGTACGTTAAAAAGTCACCTAAACATGTGAAAATACTGAAATAATTTAACTGTCAGGTCCGAGCCTGCAGCAGCCTGGGGCTTACCTGGGCTTCCAACACATGGACATTAGACTTTGGACAACGGCACCAAAATATGACAACTGTGCATTTGTGGATGGATAAGATCATGAGGGGAATAGAGAGGGTAAGTGCACAGAGTCTTTTACTCCGAGTAGGGGAATCGCCAACCAAAGAACATAGATTTAAGGTGAGGGGGAAAATTTAAAAGGAACCTGAGGGGTAACCATTTTGCACAAAGGATGGTGGGTATGTGGAATGAGCGGCGGAGGAGGTAGTTTAGGCAGGGACTATCACAATGTCATTTGGACAGGTGGATGTATGGGTTAGGTTCAGAGGGCTATGGACCAAACACAGGCAGGTGGGACTAGTGTCGATGGGGCATGTTGGTCAGCATGGGCATATTGGGCCAAAGGGCCTGTTTCCAAGCTGTATGACTCTATTACAAACATTTGGGGCAAGTACATTTAATATGGGAATCCTGAACTCTCTGACACTTCACTCAGGAGAATGGGTGTAACCCACCTTGATATTTCCACTGAAGATAGACCCAAAAAGCTAGAGTAATTCAGCAGGCCAGACAGCATCTCTGGAGAAAAAGAACAGGCGATGCTTTGGGTCGAGACTCTTGTTCAGACAGTTCTGTTTCTCCAGAGATGCTGTCTGACCCACTGAGTTATTCCAGCTTTTTGTGTCTAACTTCAGTTTAAACCAGCATCTGAAGTTCCTACACACTTAACATTTCCACTGTTTCACACCAAGTTTCAGCTCTTGGTTACATTTAGTAGAGAATGCTATAAATGTAAGTGTTCATTGCAAGGTCATTCGCTCTCTTGCCAATTCACAATGCAAATCCATCAAACCTTAAATGTTCTTCGTTCAATAGGTTATTTTTTAATAAGCAGTTTTCTTTAACCAGGTCACCTTCTGGTACATAGAACAGTACAGCACGAGAACAGGCCCTTCAGCCCACAATGTTGGTGCTGATCATGATGTTAAGACCATCACTTATCTATCAGCGCATAATCCATATCCCTCCAAACCCTGCATATCCAAATGCTCATCCAAAAGTCTCTCAAATGCAACAAGCTCTTTATTTATGGTGCAGGTTTGGATTCTTTGATAATCTAATATGTATTTTGCATCTCCGGGAACTTAATAGATTAGTATAAGAATTCAAATCAATACAAACTCTTGTAGCAATCAGGTTGGCACAGTGGTGCAGAGGTAGAATAGCTGCCTTATAGCGCCAGAGACCCGGGTTTGATCCTGACCACGGGTGCCGTCTGTTTGTAGGTGGTTTGTACGTTATCCCCGTGACCATGTGGGGTTTCTATGGGCGTTCCAGTCTCCTCCCCCAAAGACATGCAGGTTTGTAGGGTAATTGACTTCTGCAAATTGTCCCAAGTGAGCAGGATGACTTAGTGGGCTGAATGATCTATTTCCACGCTGTATCTCTAAACTAGACTAGACTAAACTAAACTAAACAAATGCATCTGATTTTCATTAATATTAATTTGATTAATACGGGTGTCAGGGGTTGTGGGAGGAGGCAGGAGAATGGGATTAAGGGAAAGATAGATCAGCCATGAGTGGATAGTTGAATAGACTTGATGGGCTGAATAGGCCTAATTTTGCTCCTATAACTTATGAACTTTATACTATATGCAACAACTCTTATTACAATATGATCTAAAAGTAACTTCATCTTCAGGGTTGTAGGTTACATAATATCAAGATGATGGTTGCCAACTTTCCATTGCAAGAAGTTCCACAGAACCATTAACACCGGTTATCAAATAAACTTCAACTAATTTGCACCAAAAACTTTGGCAAAAGCTTCTCCAGTGAATTGGAATGTGTCTATGGCAGGACCTGAATCACTATAATTGTGAACCAGGATCAATAGTGAAGCTTTTCAATGGGATTACTCAAATTGAATATGTGGTTAATTTCAGCAGTACGGCATGCTGAGCCTTAAAATGCAGTGCATTTAACATTGCTGTATGCTTGCAATTCTCCAGAGGGAATGTTTCATATCAATAGCACTCCAAAGGCCATGGGGAGTATGGGAAAGTCTGTATGAAAGATACTCTTGGCCTTTAGTTGTGATACATACAGAATCCTGGGAGCAAATGTCTGGCCTTATCTCTTGGTGAAGGATGGCAGTGTACAAAATGCCAAAAGTTAATATATATTTTAAAAAGATCAAAGTAACAGTTTGTCAGTCCTTTCTTGTTTTGTCTACCCATCACGCTCACACCTTTGAAGGGAAGCAATTATCTCAAAGACATATAGAACCGGCACTTCATTACTTGAAACAATGATACAGCCCTTATCATGTGAAGTAATTCAGAAAGGCAATACCTTTCCAATGCACCACAATCACTTAATTTTATGGAAGAAGGCTTTGAGCCGAAATGTCACCAATCCATTTTCTCCAGAGATGCAGCCTGACCCGTTGGGTTACTCCAGCAATTTGTGTCTATCTTCGGTATAAACCAAAATCTGCAGTTCCTTCCAAAACGCTTAATTTTAGCTGGATTCACGATGTGCACTTTGCTGAGACCTCTGGATCTGCAGCCCCCACTCAAGGATTGTTTGGTGACAAATGTAAAACAATTCAGAACATTTATTTTGAGGTAAAGATAGCAGTATCGCTGTGAATGAGGCTGCATTTTATTCTAATGCCATTCCAGCAAAATCTATAATGTTTCTGTCACAAAACCAAGAGCTATTGAATGGAAAAACAAAGAACTGCAGATGTTGATTTATACCAAAGTGAGTAACTCAGCGGGTCAGGCAGCATCTCTGGCGGAAAAGAATAGATGAAGTTTCAGGTCGGGACCCTTCCTCAGATTGTAGGTGACGTTTTGAGACGGGGCCCCTCTTCAGACCCTGAAAATCTGAAGAAGGGTCCCGACCCGAAATGTCACCTGTCTTTTTTCTCCAGCGATGCCGCCTGACTCACTGAGTTACTCCAGCACTTTGTGCCTTTGTCAGCTATTGAATGGACTCAGTGATGTTTTATTGGAACAATTCTCAAAATACATTGCTTCAGGAAACAAGTGATATCCAACTCCTGAGAGCATCATCCAACTTCCAGAGGACCACGATGATTGGAAACTGCAATCCGTAATTCTTTGTGTAGTTATCCTAGCCACCTTCAGGAAACACTTCAGTATGTTACTGGTCTTTGCTAACTTCAGGGGAGCATTTTGTAGATGTCTTGCGATACTTAGATATTTTTCCAATCTTTCTTGCTCTAAGCACTGCTAAGCTGGCAAGGATAACAACACAAAGGTATTTTTGGTTAAGAGAAATGTAGTTGGGAAAATTGCAAATCCTGCCATACTCGTACAGTCATAGGGTCATACAATGTGAAAACATGCCCTTCAGCCCAACTTCCCCATGCCGACCAACATGCATCAACTACACTACTCCTACCTGCCTGCTTTTGGCCCATAACCCTCTAAACAATGATTCAATAATACTTTATTGTCACATGTGCCTAGGTACGGTGAAATTCTTTATTTTTGCAAACAATCTGGTACAATCATACAGCAGACCTCACCTAGGCAGTACACAAAGGGTCACCACATTTCTGCCACCGACAAAGTTTCAAATAGTTCATCGAACAGTCTTATCTGCTATGATTTCAGCGGCTCACCTCCGGGTCCCTCCCTTTTGTTGTCAGCGGGACCACGCTGGATCCCCCCTTTATTCTTGGCGACCCCCATTGGGAACCCCCTTCATTCTATACTGTCCATGTACCTGTCCAAATGTGTTTTAAACATTGCGACTGTACCTGCCTTAACTACCTCCTCTGGCAGCTCGTTCCATACACCCACGATCCTCTGTATAAAAAAGTTGTTGGGATATATCTTGGCAGCATCTCAAAGCATCGCGCATTCACTAAGTTATATTGAGATGCACTGCCATGCTGGTAAATCAAGCAAAAAGTGCAGGATGTTTCGATCTGATACAAATATTGACACCATTAACAGAGTAGACACAAAATGCTGGAGTAACTCAGCGGGTCAGGCAGCATCTCGGGAGAGGAGGAATGGGTGATGTTTCGTGTCGAGACCCTTCTCCAGTCTGAAGAAGGGTCTCGACCCGAAACATCACCCATTCCTTCTCTCCGGAGATGCTGCCTGGCCCGTTGAGTTACTCCAGCATTTTGTGTCTACGTTCGATTTAAACCAGCATCTGCAGTCTTTTTTTCCTACCGTTAACAGTGATCATTTGAGGGTAAATCTATTATGGTGTGTTATCTTGGAAGTTTCCTTTCTATTAGAATCGCTTTGTCTGCAGTAGCACATTACGTCAGACGAACAACCACTGAAGTGCAGCAAGTACTGCAGCTCTCAATTTGTATTCGTGTCCTCACATATGCAATGATTGTAACAGTCAACTGATGAGACTGAGAATCTGCGCCATTTAAGGATTCTGCAGGAGCAAGCAGAGTGTGAGCTGACTAATGAGTATGAGATAATATCGATGGTTCCAAACATTGTTTTTATTGACCATCTGCTGATAAAGTTGAAGCCATTGATACCCTCATTGTTCCAGCAGTTTTCTTTTAAAGCACCAGCAACCTGAATAATTATTAGGATCCCATCTTAAGTCCTGCAGAGTGAGAACTCCTTCACAAGTAAATTTGGCAGCACAGTGGCGCTGCGGTGTAGCTGCTACATCATAGCCCCAGAGACCCGGGTTAGATCCTGACTACAGGTGCTGTCTGTGCGGAGTTTTCACGTTCTCCTTGTGACCACATAGGTTTTCTCTGGGTGCTCCGGTTTCCACCCACATCCCAAGGAGGTTTGTAGGTTAATTGGATTCTGTAAATTGAACCATCCTATCAACAACTAGAGAGCGCTACTGAGCTACTATCTATCTCATTGGAGACCCTTGGACTATCTTCAATCAGATTTACTGGACTTTATCTTGCATTAAATGTGATTCCCTTTATCATTTATCCTTTTATCATTAACACTATGGATGGCTCGATTGTAATCATATATAGGCTTTCAGCTGAAGATAGACACAAAAGGCTGGAGTAACTCAGCGGGACAAGCAGCATCTCTGGAGAGAAGGAATGGTTGACGTTTCGGGTCGAGACCCTTTTTCAGAGTCTTTCTGCTGACTAGTGAGCACGCAACAAAAGCTTTTCACTTAAACTAAACTAGTGTTTAGTTTAGAGATACAGCCGGAAACAGGCCCTTTGGCCCATCAAGTCCTTGCCAACCAGCAATCACCCCATTAACTAATACTATCCTATAAGCTGGGGGCAATTTACAATTTCTTACCAAAGCCAATTAACCTACAAACCTGTACGGCTTTGGAATGTGGGAGGAAACCGGATCATCCAGGGAAAGCCCATGCAGTCACAGGGAGAACATATAAACTCCATACAGACAGCACCCGTAGACATGATCAAACCTGGGTCTCTGGCACTGTATGGCAGCAACTCTATCGCTGTGCCACCCTAAGTGCGCAGGTTAGAACTTGTGTATGGGTGATCGCTGGTCGGCACAGACTTGGGCCTGTTTCCAAGCTGTATCACTAAACTAAATTAAACATACAAACTCTGAATGTATGTTTCGGACTGAAGGAGGGTCTCAATCCCGAAACGACACCTACTCCTTTTCTTCAGAAATGCTGCCTGACCCACTGAGTTTCTCCATCATTTTGTGTTGTCTTTATTATACTGTTAGTATTCTGTAATATCAATGAATGTCCTCTCCTCGTCACTTACCAACTGTGTAGGGATTTTCCAGTGCTACTTCCAAGTAACTAGCAGTTCTGCAGGCAAGTAATTGGATTATGAAGGATATGGGAAGGGAAAGGTAAAGGAATCAGTAACTCCTTTTCTCAAGATAATGCATGAATTTTCTCTGCTATTTTGACTGTAATTTGTTAACACAATATGAATACAGAATGAATTGTGGATCTAATGTTCACATGCTGATATTTTGTTAACTTCATTGGAGCTGTTGTGTGGACGGCTTGCTTTGCTTGGATGTTTTTACAATCTTGCTTGCTCTAATCAGTGCTATAAACAGTGCATTTACCATGAGACTATGTTTAGCTCTCCAGTAATTTGAACCATTTGTTAGGTTTTCACCAGACTGTCTCATTATTACTTTTGCATGAACTATGCCAAATATTACATCTGGAAATACCATCAATAAATATAAATTAAACAGGTTTTTATTTTTTTAAACTGTTCTTGGAAGGTAGCATTGTACAAAGAAAAATCTGGCAAGTTATCTTCATGTCATATATTTTTACAGAAACTTAATTAGATGCCCTAACCTGTTATATGGCATTTTCATTCAAGTAAGAATGTAATTTTATTTCCAAAAATTTAGCCAGGCATGTTTGCTCTAAAATACAAACATGTCTGCATTTAACATTTTAAATACCTGGTTTCATGATTTTTGACCAGAATCCAGGAAATTGCTGAAGGATTTTTGCGTAATGATCTGATGCAATAATCTCTCTGCATGGAGATAGAATGAATGTGATGGAGGGCTGAACTATATCCAGTAGCTACATTGAAAAGAATAGCATGCTAAAAGGAATGGCCCAGGAAATATTGAAATTGTATTACACAATGATAATTGCTTCCACGTTTATTACCATGAAGAGAAAATGAAACTGTTTAGTCTTGTACTGCTTGACTTCTTCATGCTCTGAGCCTTTCCCATGCTTTTATGACAACTATTGTCCTTCTAAGCAGTTCTAACTTGGCCTTTCTTATGTTGTTATAGACAAGCTTTGTAATCTTTTGTTTTCGCGATGTGTCTCTAATTTTTGTATGTTCTAAAGATTTATTGTCACTTTTCAGCTGCGATGCAACGTTGAAGAAACATTTAGGCAGGTATATGGGGAGGATAAGTTTAGTCTAGAGATACAGCGTGAAAACAGGCCCATCAGGTCCGCACCCGACCAGTGATCCCCACACATTAACATTATCCTACACACACTAGGGACAGTTTACATTTATACAAAAGCAATTAACATACAAACCTGTAAGTCTTTGGAATGTGGGAGGAAACCAAAGATTTGGGAGAAAACCCATGCGGTCACGGGGAGAACGTACAAACTCCATACAGGCAGCACCCATAGTCAGGATCGAACCCGAGTCTACTGGCGCTGTAAGGCAGCAACTCTACCACTGCGCCACCCTGCCGCCATTAAAGGTTTAGAGGGATATGGGCAGAAGGCAGGCAGATGGGACTAGTGTAGATGGGACATGTTGGTCGATGTGGGCAAGTTGGGCTGATGGACCTGTTTCCACGCTATATGACTCAATGACCATCTCCGACTCTATTTATTTTGAGTTGACTTTGACGATTGTATGCCTTCTGTGATTGCTTTTAATATTATTTCACCTGTTATAGGATATGGTAAAGGCTGTTCCTTAGTTTATGCCCTAACATTTGTACTGCAGTAAGTGTTGTCCCTTTGGCCACTGCAATACGCTGAAGAGGACATTAATTGAAGTACATCTCTCTGACCCGATTGATCATCGTGTAAACCGCGCTCACATGCCAATTTTTTTCAAGTCACTGTCTCATAATAAATCCGTGTATTGACCAATTCTTTAAACCTTCTTCAATAAAAGATTAAATGTTGAGTACTTGATATATGGCCGTGAGTAAGAACCATTACCTCATAAGAAGGTTTGGATGGCTGATGTTCTATGCCGAGGCCAACTTTAACTAATATCTGGAACCATTTCTCACCATATCCCCTTGTCCTCTAATTCCTTCCAAGCGTCATCCTCTGCAAAAGTCACTGGGCTGAAGATTTCCAAGCATTTTATTGACAACTGGGGCAGCCCAGTGGACCAGTGGTAAACCAGCAGCAGAGACAGGGTTCAATTCTGACTATGGGTGCTGTCTGAACGGAGTTTGTACCTTCTCCCTGTAACCGTGTGGGTTTTCTCCAGGTTCTCCAGTTTCCTCCAAAGACGTGCAGGTTTGTAGGTTAATTGGCTTCTGCACATTGTCCCTAGTGAGTAGGATGGACTAGTGCAGGGGTGATCGCTGGTCAGCGTGGATCGAAGGGCCTGTTTCCATGCTGTATCTCTAAACTAAACTACATTTTCAAAATCTTAGCTGTCTCTCCTTGTTTAGACAAAACTGATTTTAGTATTCACTACCAGTCATCACTTTTGAAAATTGTTCTAGAAAAGTTAATAATTCTTCCAGAATTGTCCTATAAAGACTGTAACTAGCGCAGGTGTGGTCACCGAGCCATTCTTGAGAATCCGTCCCCATTTTCTTATGGGATTTCTTACCCATTTTCTTAAAGGGACCAATCCCTTTATTAAAAAGGACTGTGTACTTGCAACGAGAAAATATTGATCCGAATCAATAACTTCTCTCTACAGATGCTGCCTAACCAGCTCAATATTTCTCAAATGTTCTGGGTTTATTTGAGATTTCCAGCATCTGTATCATATCATTTTTGATTTAGTACATAATTGTAAATTGCTATTAAGAAACCTCAAGGATTTTCCAGCCGTAGCCCGAAGTCTAAGATGACATTGAATCCTTGAGAGAACTTTACCTTTCTTCAGTAGATGGTGCAGCTAATTTTCGCATTGCTAAGCTCCCCTGAAGCTGCATGATGCATAAATAATTACTGATATATTTTACACCAGCTTGGAGGGAAATACTCAGTCAACCATAATTCATCAAAGCAGATGTGTTTGCCAATGTTTCAAACCAGTGGGCGGCATGAATTGCTACCTCATAGCACCAGAGACTCTGTGGAGTTTGCACATTCTCCAAGTGACTGCGAGGGTTTTGTCTAGTTCTCCAGGTGCTCCAACTGGAGGTGCTCAAGTTTACTCCCACATCCCAAAGAAGTGCAGATTTGTAGGTGAATTGGCTTCTGTAAAATTGTCCCCAGTATGTAGGTTAGAACAGGTAGAACAGGTGATTGCTGGTTGACACGGATTCAGTGGGCCGAAGGGCCTGTTACCACGCCACATCACTAAAACTAAAAAACTAAACTAAAACCATTTGTGTCCATAAATTTTGCATTTTTCAGTTGCTCAAAACATGAAACCTCCTCTGACGCTCTCCCTAAAACATAGAGCATTACAGCACAGGACCAGGCCCATAGGCCGCAATGTCTGTGCCAAACATGATGCCGTTAAACTTATCTCCTCTACCTGCACGTGATCCATATCCAAAACAAAAGGATTGTCTTTCAAGTGCAGCCTATCCGCTGACTGGTTCGCACGCAACAAAATCTTTTCACTGTACACGTGACAATAAACTAAACTAGAAAAAAATTAAGGGTAGCTGTTTCATGAGTTTTTTATAACTTGTCAGGTTGGATTTGTACATTCCAGTTATTTATGATCATTTATGTTATATTTAAAGATTTAATAAACTTGGCAAACCCACAAACCTGACTTAATTTCTCTCAACGGCCACCTACACTTTATTAGCAATACCTTAAGGGAAAGGCAACAAGAACCAAAGCCATGGTTTTGTCAAAGACTTTTCAAGCAGAACACCCTAACCTGTTGACTTTGTTTACGTCTGCACTATCACTCTTCATGGCCAGGCTCAAAAATTTTCAAATATGTGTCTAATAGTTTCCTGAAGAACTGAAGATAAATCATGAGATCATAAGGCAAAGTAGCAGAATTAGGCCATTCGACCCATCAAATCTGCTCCGCAATTTGATCAAGGCAGGTCTATTTTTCCCTCTCAACCCCTTTTCCTGCCTTCTCCCCGTAATCTTTGACGCATCTTACTAATCAAGAACCTATCAATCTTCACTTTAAAAATACCCAATGACCTGGCCTTTAGAGCCATCAGTGGCAATGAATTCTATGGATTTACCACCTGACATAATCAAGTCACATGAATCCTGTTTCCATAGTTTAATCAATTTCTGAGATAACTAAAATTCCAGCAACTTAAACTTCATTGCCTGTTTTCTTAAATTTAGTGGTTGACATCTGATTTCAATCACTTCATCTATGCAAACAGTTCACTTTTATGTAATTTATCACCTCACTGACTAAAGAGATTTGGGTCTAATCCCCTCTGCTCTTACACCTCTAGCAAATCGAATTCCAAAACTCAGTGCATTGCAATACACATAAACCAGAGATCATTCTTATTTCCCTCCACACTGTGACTCACAATGTCTCTCTTGAGGTGGGGGTCAGAATAGTCCATGGTACTCTGAACAAGATCACCGATCGGAAGTTGAGGCACCTTACAAGAGGATATAAAATTATCAGAGGCATTGTTAGGGTAAGTAGTCAGAGTCTTATTCCCAGGGTGGAAAGGTCATACAGCAGACAACATAGGTTTAAAGTGAGAGGGAGAAAATTTAAAGGAGATTTGTGAGGTAAGTCTTTTTACACAGAGACTGATAGGTGCCTGTAACACACTGCCAGGGAAGCTGGTAGAAGCATTTAGGCAGACACATGAACGAACACCAAATAGAGGGATATGAACCATGTGCACACAGTTGAATTAGTTTAGATTGTCATCATAGTCGGCATGAATATGGTGGGCTGAAGGACTGTTGCTGCACTGTTTAATGCTCTAATGGTTAAACAGAAGGTGTGAGGTATTTTTTTCATCTCTGGCTTTTGTCCAACCATCATGCCTATAAACCCGCCCCTCGCCTCTCTTCACCTATTACCAGCCGTGCTTTGTCCTGCCTCTCCTCTCCAGACATTTCCACCCTGGGCGAAAGGTTCTGATTATCTACCCTGTGCATGCCTGTCATAACTTTATATATTTCTGTCAGGTCTCCCCCCCATCCTCCAGCACTCCAGAGGAAACAATCCTAATCGATCTAAACTCTCTTTATAACTAAATATCTGTTAATCCAAGTAGCATTCTGCTAAACCTCTTCTGCACCCTCCCCAAATACTCCACATCCTGTAATGAATGGGGCGGCTAGAACTGCTGACTATATTCCAAATACGGTTTAACCAGTCTCACAGAACTGCAACATGATTTACTGACTCTTATACTCAATGCTCCCACCAATGAAGGCAAGCATAGTATGCCTACTTTATCTACTTGTGTTGCTACATTAAGGGACCCATGAACTTGGAGCCCAAGATCCCTCTGTACATCAATGCTGCTTCGAGGCTTGCCAGCATTCCCAGTTTGTGTTGGAACTGGCCTGTTCTGATAAAATGGTGTCAACCCCCAGTAATATCTCTGTTCTTCTCTCTCTTCAGATGCCACAGAAATAGCTGAATAAAACCTGAAAATGGGAGAAATACAGAGCTGGTCAGTTCGAGCATTTCTTTTCCTCAAATCTCTTATTCATCGCTCTTTAATTTACATCTCTGCCAGATGTGTGACTAACAAGTCTTCACCACCCTCTCTCATCCAGCACCACTATCCTTCAACTCACTCACTCTGTCTCGGTCTCCATCTTATCACAAACATTTCCTCTGTTCTCTCCATTCCTTCCTCTTCTCTGCAACTTCGTGTGTGGTTGATTTTTAACTTCTCTGAGATTGACAACCAGTTATCAGAACTGCCAACTTTCTATTTCTCCCAGTGGATGCTGTCTGATCTTCTGAGTACTTCTCACACTCAGTTTAGTTTATTGTCGCATATACCAAGGTACAGTGTAAAGCTTGTGTGGCGTGCTAACCAGTCAGCGGGAAGACAATACATGATTACAATCGAGCCATCCACTGTGTACATATATATGATAAAAGGAATAATGTTTAGTGCTGGGTAAAGTCCAATTAAAGAGAGTCCAAGGGTCTCCAATGAGGTAGATGGTTGCTCTGTAAAGTTGTTGATAGAATGGTTCAGTTGCCTGATGACAGTTGTTGATAGATTGGTTCCGTTGCCTGATGACAGCTGGGAAGAAACTGTCCCTGAACCTGGAGGTGTGCATTTGCACACCTGTACATTTTGTCTGATGGGAGAGGGAAGAAGAAGGAGTAACCGAGGTGAGACTGGCCGTTGATTATGCCGGTGGTCTTGCCAAGGCAGCGTGAAGTGTAGATGGAGTCAATGGAAGGGAGGTTGGTCTGTGTGATGGTCTGGGCTGCATCCACAATTCTCTGCAATTTCTTGCGGTCTTGGATGGAGCTGTTCCCAAACCATGCTGTGATGCATCCTGATAAAATGCTTTCTACAACAGGTTGGTGAGGGTTGTTGGGGACATTGCAAACTTCCTAATCTTCCAAGGAAATAGAAGCGTTGGTGTGCTTTCTTAGCATTTACTGTGATATGGGTGGTCCAGGACAAGTCGCTGGTGATATTTACTCCTATCAACCATATTTACTCCCATCAGCCACCAAGCATCTCTACTTCGGCACCATCAATGCAGACCAGGGTATGTGTTTGACTCTCCCCTGTAAGGGGTACAACTTGTTTTTTAATTGATCCAACTCCTTATCTAAATATAAATTAGTTGACATTATTTTAAAGATTCCATTTCCCAGATTTAGTTTTAGCTTATCTTACATTCCCTTCTGTTAAAAATATGTTTTTGTGTGAGGAAGGCATGAGTTCATAATTTCAAAACCATAAGCAGGAATTAAGTATTTTAATTAAAGGGATTCCCAGCTCCAAATAAATGTTGGACTTCTCTTTCTTACATGCTTTCACACGCTCGATAATTTTATCTTTCCTTTCAGGCTATCAACATTCCTGGGGTGTCAGGGGGACTCCTGAACTAAGGGTTGATACCTTGAACACTGTTTTAATGGTTCAATATTGCGCGGCATGGTGGCGCAGTGGTAGGGTTGCTGCCTTACAGTGCCAGCAACCCGGGTTCGATCCTGACAACGAGTGCAGTCTGTGCGCATGTTAAGTTTTGTGTGGGTTTTCCCCGGGTACTCCAGTTTCCTCCCACATTCCAAAGATGTGCAGGTTTGTGGGTTAATTGGCTTTTGTAAAAATTGTAAATTGTGCGTGGTGTGTAGGACTGTGCTAGTGTACGGGGATCCAGGGCCGTCTTAACGCATGGGCCTGATGGGCACTTGCCCGGGGGCCCACGAGCATAGGGGCCCCATGCTGATCTGTGTATGTTAAGTGACTTGCAATAAATAAATACTACTTTAAAAATGTAGGTTCAATAAGTGCTTTTTTCGCAACATTTTCGCTCACTAAGTGCTTCTCACAGCGATCTGTAAGTGCTTTTCGCAACAATGTAGCACCCTAAGTCCATCGCTAAGTGCTTTTCGGTAAGTGCTTTTCGCCGGCACAACAGGGGGGGGCTGGTAGGGAAAGGGGGGTGGGGGAGAGTAACGGTAGGGGCCCCAGTACACTGCTTTGCCCAGGGGCCCATAATGCTGTAAAAACGGCCCTGCGGGGATCCCTGGTCGATGCAGACTCAGTGGGCCAAAGGGCCTGTTTCCGCGCTGTAAACTTTAAACTAAACTAAACAATATGAGCTTTAGGAAATGCATCTCATCCAAAAATACATCACAGCCTTCTGGGCACGGTTTCCCTCCTCTCTCAGTCTGGCCCAGTGCTGTAGTTTACAGTATAAATTGAGTACATGACACTCCCTTCACATATGACCCTAAAGATTGCCATGGGGCATAGGATATGGTATATGGTGTACATCAGCTGTCCAGCTAATTCAAGGTCAAATCCTGTCCCTCACTCACCCACGTTGCTGCATTTTGTTTCTGCTGAGCCTAAGTGGTTCAGTGTGTAATAACCTTTGGAGTACACGTGACTTGCAGAAAAGCCAAAGTACTGTGGTGTGGACTTGACATCTTTAATTTGTTAATAACCTCACTGTGAATCTTAGAAACAATTTGCATGAACTCCATGCAGGGCAGTGATGGATTTGATATTTTTTTAAAGAAATTAAGTGCTAATTCTTGGTCCCTGATGTGGTAAATCATTGTAGTTAATTAAATTTTTGTATCACAGCTGTCCCTTAAAGCTTCACAAGTAGTTTCACTTCAGGTCATTACGGATTCATGAGGTGCTAATTAATTGATTTACGATATCTTACAGAAATACTTTTCTTGTTCCCACTTTGGTTAGCAATTGGTCTACATCTTGCCTGCTAACATTGTAACTTAATTCTTGTTGCGTATTTGTGAGGGATACAATGATTCAACAGTTACAGGAAAAAAAATTACATTGTTGTCAATTTTGGCCCTTTAAGTTGATTGGCTTATTAACACTGGTTCGCACGCAACAAAAACTCTACACGTGACAATAAACTAGACTGAACTAAACTGTAGTATAAGAAAATAACTGCAGATGCTGGTACAAATCGATTTATTCACAAAATGCTGGAGTAACTCAGCAGGTCAGGCAGCATCTCGGGAGAGAAGGAATGGGTGACGTTTCGGGTCAAGACCCTTCTTCAGACCTGACCTGCTGAGTTACTCCAGCATTTTGTGAACTAAACTGAAAATGGGTCATTTCGTGTCACAGACATTGTTAGACATACTTTGTTCTCATCATGTTGTTTTGCAGGTCATATCATCATAAAAAGGTCTAGAAATAATTTTTTAACTGTCATCTGATTGGTAAATTAACAGAATGGATGAAACATTGTCGATAGTTTCTGCACAATTTTTATGTTTACTGACTTCAAAGAAACAAAATTCAGACAGTCATAAACTACTCTGTAAATTTAATCACTAAGGTGGTGAAATTAAATATCTATACTATTGTGTCTTTATATCCTCTTTTTTCAATGAAATGCAATATAATTGAAGCTCAGGATAATTGAAAGCTTCGGTGATAAATTACTGGGTAAGCTATCAAATCATGTACCATTTTATCCAATGGAAAGGTTCAATATTATGTAATAATGTAATGCATTATACTGATTTATGGGTAAAGTTTGGCCGGCACAGTGGTGCAGCGATATTGTCTAACAGCGGCAAAGATCCAGGTTCGATTCTGACTGTGGGTGCTGTCTGTCTGTACAGAGTTTGTACATTCTCTCTATGACTGCATGGGTTTTCTCCGGGTGCTCCGGTTTCCTCCCACACTCCAAAGACATGCAGGATTGTAGGTTTATTGGCTTTGGTAACATTGTAAATTGTTCCTAGTGTGTATAGGCTAGTGCTAGTGTACAAGGGATCGCTGGCCCGTGTGGACTCAGTGGACCAAAGGGCAGGTTTCCGCGCTGTATCTCTAAAGTCTAAAAGTAAAGTCTGTGTTTTCTAAAGAATGTTTATAAAGTAACATACTCATATTTGTTGGATTCACTCTAATGCTAAGGCCCTAGGTTATTATATTTCCGTGGTTAGATAGTTTGCCTGTTCACACGGGAAAAATGCCTATGATATCAGAGTAATCTTTTCATCCAGCAAGATGAATGAATTGTATGAAAATGTAGAAATTGGAATAAATGGAAGAAAAAACAGTGATAATTTAAAGGAAGTACAGTCAAGCAAATAATACAAGTGATTAATTGCATTTGATAACCTACAACTGCAGATACTTCAGTGTGTTGAACAAATATACTCACAGTAAGAAATACAGCTGCCCTGCAGAACCTATCTTCAAATATGGTAACGGTTCTGTTAATTCACTCAAATTTGCAGTCTCTTCCATTTGCTATTTATGTATTATCTATTTTAAATGAAACTTCAGGTTGATAGAGATTGTCTTCAAGTGGAATAGTCTTGCTTTGCAGTATTGAAAGTGCACTTTTACATTGATTACCAGTCTTCAGCCTATTTAAAATAACAGATAGTATATATTTGCAGTTTTGTCTTAGTAAGAAAGAATTTGAAAATGGAAATATAAGGAACTCTTTTCATAAGACTCGCACTTATTAAAACACATGGGATTAAATTGGTGTTAAATCAGTTTATGACTAAATTGGTGTTCCCTCTGCTGTGAGGAATTTCAGCAGCAATGGAGAACAAAGGAATTGCAATTGCAGTATTTTAAAATTTTACACAGGATTCAATGTGTTGTAATGCAGAATCAAGGAACTGCAGATGCTGGTTTACAATTAAAAAGACACAAAGTGATGGAGCAACTCAGCGGATCAGGCAGCATCACAGAAGGACCACGTCACCTATCCATGCTCCCTGGGGATGTTGCCTGACTCGCTGAGTTACTCCTGCAATTTATGTCCTTATTTTATGGTGTGAGACAGTCTGTATATGGGACTCTCTATGTACATGAGCTGCACATACACAGCATAAAACTGCAAATGTTGAAGAAATTTGTTTCATCTTTTGATAACATTGCACCTGTGTGTGACCACTGTATTTATCATTATGGGTGATAATGATCTGTGAGTGAATGCTCTTGTATGATTCCATATTCTCTTTCTCCATTTATATTGCTCATGAGACAGACAGCCACCCATATTATATTGCTCATGAGACAGACAGCCACCCATAGTTCCTGCCCTGGGGTCACTACTTACTCAAATTCATTTTAGCTAAAAGGCTTATTTTGATTTTGAAACAAGGAACTGCAGATGTTGGTTCACAAATAAAAGCACACAAATTGCTGGAGTAAGTCAGCGGGCCAGGCAGCATCTCTGGAGAAGATGGATAGGTGACGTTTCGGATCTGAAGAAGTCTCCTGACCCAGGAGATCATCTATTCATATTCTCCAGAGATCCTACCTGATCAGCTGAGTTACTCCAGCAATTTGTGTCTTTTTTTGTAAACCAGCATCTGCAGTTCCTTGTTTCACTAAAGGAGTACCGTGGTGAGTTAGAAAATCCTACCAATAAATGCTTCAGAAATCCAACAATTGTCAATGCTCCACCCTCTTGTTTTACCAACTGTGAGAGCTGTCAGAGCTTTCCACTTTTCCTGTGTCTATTATTTAGAAACACTTAAAATTATAAAAATTCAAATTACATTAATATGTGTTTAAACACATGGAAACCAGTTAAAACACTGTCAAATAACATTAAACATTAAACAAGTACCCAAAATTAAACGAAGCAACTCATCGCTTTCATGGGCTCGGGCATTGAGCATAAGAGTCAGGAAGTCATGATGCAGCTTTATAGGACTCTGGTTAGGCCACATTTGGAGTATTGCGTACAGTTCTAGTCGCCCCATTACAGGAAGGAAGTGGAGGCTTTGGAAAGCACACAAAGGAGGTTTACCAGAATGATACCTGGATTAGAGGGCATTAGCTACAGGGAGAGGTTGGACAGATGTGGATTGTTATCTCTGAAACGTTGGAGTTTGTGGGAAGACCTGATAGATGTATGTGAGAGGCATAGACATGATAGAGAGTCAGAATCTTTTTCCCAGGATGGAAAATCAAATACGAGAGACCATATCTTTGAGGTGAGAGGGACAAAGATTAAAGGAAATGTGCGGGGGAAATTTTTTGCAAAGCGGGTGGTGAGTGCCTGGAATGTGCTGCCGGGGGTGGTGGTTGAAGCAGATATGTTAGTGGTATTTAAAAGACTTTTGGATAGGCAGGTGGATGGATATGTTGGGAATGGGGGGGGATATGAGATATATGCAGGCAGATAAGTGATGTTCTTGACATCATGTTTGGCACAGACATTGTGGGTTGAGGAGCCTGTTCTTGTGCTGTTCTATGTTCTATGAACTAATACTTTTTCTTTAATCCCACCCCCCCAAAAAAAACAACAAAATCCTGTTGAAATCTCTGGTTGGTTCAGGATCTGAGCAGAGATCACCCTTGACATGTTTCTCCAGGGGGAGTCCAGGAATGGGGAAATGGCTGGGGAGTATTCTTGTGACTTCTGTGTTTGGATGGGAATCTGTGTCGGGTGTTTGGCATTCATCATTAAAATGTCGAGCCACACCCTCCACTTCTTTTCTCATGCTGAAATTGCTTCCATATTCAATCCAAGTAGATATAGAAAGAAATACAAAGTCTCAAAACAATTAAAGTAATAGGCCTGAATTTGAAGCTATGGTGATGGTAAGTTGGCTATGTTGCTGTGTAAAACTTACATGTTTCCACCAGTGGGAGAGTCTAGGTCTAGAGGGCACAGGCTCAGAATAAAATGAAGTACCTTTCGAATGCAGATGAGGAGACATTTATTTAGCTGGAGGGTGGTGAATCTGTGGAATTCATTGCCACAGACAGCTGAGGAGGCCAAGTCTTTGGGTATTTTAAAGCGGAGATTGATATTCTTGATTAGTACGGGTGTCAAAGATTATGGGGAGAAGGCAGAAGAATGGGGTTGAGAGGGAAAGATAGATCAGCCATGATTGGATGGCGGAGTAGACTTGATGGGCTGAATGGCTTGATTCTGCTCCGAAAACTTGTGAATTTATATCCTGGTGACTTCACCTGCATGGTTAAATCCAGAGCCAGCCATCAGAAATGCCCTCCACTCTCCGCATTGCACAACTGGAGTCTTCACAGATATCATCAACACTGAGTCCGTGGTTATTGTAAACGTCAATATTTACATGTTATACGTATAAAAAATTATTGCAAATCTTATTCCCTGTAGAATGGACCATGATTTAAATTTCCAATAAAAGAATACCAAGTCATAGATTCTGGTGAACAAAATCTTTGCTGCCTCAAAATTAATTTTAGAAATGTGGGCTTTCATTTGCTTCATTCCATGTGAATGGATTTTAAAATATTATTTTTTTTGTTCCACATTCCTTTATCAGCTTTAATTTTCTATTTTTCTTGTTACGTTCTGTAAAATGCTTAAAATAAGGAACATATTCAGTTCTTCAGTCTGAAGAAGGGTTCTGACCATGAACGTCACCTATTCCTTTTCTCCAGAGATGCTGCCTGACCTGTTGTTTTACTCCAGCAGTTTGTGACTATCTTTTGTATAAACCAGCATCTGCAGGTGCTTCCGAGAGATTTTACTTAGAACTTTTTCCGAAATATTGATTCTGTTTGGTACTAAGCATTGCTTCGTGCAATTATCTGCATTTCTTTAACTTGTACAGATGTGATTACTTTGCTCAATAAGATTGGTTGCGTGCTGTGGAATCACTTACAATTAATAGGTGTATTTTATTTGTAAGTCATTATCGTTATCAGTTTATGGGTTGCTGATCTTTTTATTGAACCATCTGGTATTCAATTTAGTAATTGTTGTTACTGTCTAACAGATAAAATAATGTACCCAACTTTCTCACTTGGAAGATCTTTTTATATTTACCTGACATGAGTAAACACAGAATGTTGCGAGTAACAGATCTTACATTTAACATACAAAGCAAGAATTAAGGCATCTTTCTCACTTTGACAGAATTTCAGATAGCTTTTTACAGGCTTCAGAGTGGCAGCAAAAGCAGAACAATTTATAAATAGTGTGTTTCATGGTTGATCATAATTCACAAGTAACAAGTGAGTTTTTGTTAACATGATGAAAAACATTCACAAACATCTGAATGTTAGTATTATTCGATCCAGAATTATTTTACTACCATTTATTCAATTATTATAAGCTTATACACAATGTAAACTTATTTATTCATGCTGTATAAACTTATAAACTTAGTAACTCAGCGGGACTAGCAGCATTCCCATACTGAAGAAAGGTCCCGACCTGAGGCATCACAAGTCCCAAGGTGAGGTGTTCCATACTAGAACATCCGAGATGTCCTCATTCTTAAGGGAACGGGGGTTCCCCTCTCCCATCATAGATGAGGCCCTCACTCGTGTCTCCTCGGTACCTCACAGCTCCGCCCTTGCTCCCCCTTGTGGCAACAGGGACAGGGTCCCCCTAGTCCTTACCTTTCACCCCATCAGCCATCACATACAACACATAATCCTCTGACATTTTCGCCACCTCCAACAGGTCCCACCACTAGCCACATTTTCCCATCTCCACCCCATTCCGCCTTCCGCAGTGACTGATCCCTCCGCAACTCCCTGGTTAACTCATCCCTTCCCACACAAACTACCCCCTCCCCAGGTACCTTCCCCTGCAACCATGGAAGATGCAACACCTGTCCCTATACCTCCTCCCTCGATTCTGTCTGGGGACCCCCACAGTCCTTTCAGGTTAGGCAGAAGTTCACTTGCACCTCCTCCAACCTCATATACTGTATCCGTTACTCACGATGTGGACTCTTATACATCTAATACACCAAATGAAGACTGGGCAATCTTTTGCTGAACATCTTCACTCAGTCCGCCTGGACCTGATCTCCCGGTTGCCAAATACATTCATTCCCCTTCCTATTCCGACACTGATCTTTCTGTCCTCCATTGTCAGAGTGAGGCTAATCGCAAATTGGAGGAACAGTGTCTCAAATTTTGCTTGGGCAGCTTACACCTCATGGTATGAATATTAATTTCTTAAACTTAAAGTAACCCCTGCACCCTCTCTCTCCATTCCTCCCCCACCCAAGTCGAGTCAGGTTCCCGTTCTCACCTACCAAGCAATCTGTTTCCTTTATCATCGTTACTTTTTTGCATATTTTTCATTCATTTGTTCTATATCTCTCTACATCACTGTCTATACCTCTCATTTCCCTTTCCTCTGACTGGTCTGAAGAAGGGTCTCGACCCAAAACATCACCCACTCCTCTCCAGAGATGCTGCCTGTCCTGCTGAGTTACTCCAGCATTTTGGGTCTATTTAAGCTAACGTTTAATGGTTTCATTTATTGGTATCTGTCTTAATGCATTTTAAACCACCCATTATTTTAATTGTTTTAATAATTTATACCTTTAATTATTTCTAATTTAAAAATGCATTCTGCTGTTTTTCTATGGGAGAAAATGGCAAACAAGAATTGCTTGTATTTTCTTCTCCTCCTTGTGGGCTTTTAGTCAAGATTCAAAGCTGAAAATGTAATCCGATCTTGGTTTTGTTTTCATAGGTTGTCTGGTGACCTTCTGAAAAATGTTTGTGTTATTTACATTGATCAATACATATCACTTCCCATCCACATTTAATCATCAATTAATGTTTTCATTCTGATGACTCCCCTGAGCCCCTTCCATAGAAGTAGAGGGTGCCCTTGTTATAGAAACCACTGAGAACAGGAACAGCAGAAATAAGAAAGAGAAAAATGTAAAATATGGGTCAAGCTACTGATAAAATGACACGCCAGGTAACCTTATCAATAAATATTGATACATTTTAGAGACTTGAGTATAGAAGATGGGAGGGTTGCAGTTATATATGACGTTGGTGAGGCCACATTTTAGAGTATTGTAGGAAAAAAAACTGCAGATGCTGGTTTAAATCAAAGGTAGACACAAAATGCTGGAGTAACTCAGCGGGTCAGGCAGCACCTCGGGAGAGAAGAATTGGGTGACGTTTTGGGTCGAGACCCATCTTCAGACTGATGTCAGGGGAGGGGGAGGGACAAAGATAGGATGTAGTCAGAGACAGGAAGACTAGTGGGAGAACTGGGAAGGGGGAGGGGATTGAGAGGGGAAGCAGGGACAACCTGAAGTTAGAGAAGTCAATGTTCATACTGCTGGGGTGTAAACTGCCCAAGCAAAATATGAGGTGCTGTTCCTCCAATTTGCCCTGGGCCTCACTCTGACAATGGAGGAGGCCCAGGACAGAAAGGTCAGATTGGGAATGGAAGGGGGAGTTGAAGTGCTGAGCCACTGGGAGATCAGGTTGGTTGAGACAGGCTGAGCGGAGGTGTTCAGCGAAACGATCGTCGAGCCTAGGCGAGTATTGTGTTCAGTTTTAGTCACCATGTTCTAGGAAAGATGTTGACAAGCTGAAAAGAGTGCAGAGATTTACAAGGATGTTTCCAGGACAAAGGCCTGAGCTATAGGGAGAGGTTGAGCAGGCCTTGGAGCGCAGGAGAATAAGGCACGATGTTATAGATGTGTACAAATTCATGAGAGGAATAGACCAGGTAAATGCACAGTCTTTTGCCCAGAGTAGGGGGAAACCTTTCTGATTTTAACATGAGTCCAATGCTTCAGAAAAATAACCTCAAGCTATAAGCTATAATTAAAAATTATGATCAAGTAGAGATTTTGGACATATGAAAGTGGATGAATGTATGTAATTAATTACCAGGAAAGATAATTAGTGGCAATTATTGAGAAGATGTTAAGATTTATGATGAGAGAAAGTAGAGTTGACATTACTTGGGAAAAAAACATTTAATGCTAAAATAGCATTTTGGTTTAAACTTAAATGGAGTATTTTAAAATGCAAGTCATTTCCAATATGTTAGTACTGAGAGTCAAGCAGAGATCACTTGTTTAGGTCACTCAGTGTCCTAATTTAATCTACTGTGGAACATCACAAATTGTATTAATAAATATCTTTGCCTGGTGCATTAGTATATCAGAATCTCCTCTCTGTCCCATTGTGTGCTGAAATGACTGAAGAGTTTCAGATCTCCTCTCATGGCAGCTCTCTTGAATGGTGCCAACACATTGTAATAATGGTTGAAAAACAAAACTTGAGAGTTAAATGAAACTATTTGTAGCTTCCAGCCTGACTACAGTAATCCCAGACTGAAATACTAAGACAAAACAAATTTGTGATGGGTCATGTATGCTTTCACTTCAAGTCCCATTATGAAGCGGCCGTATGTGTGAAACTTTTATGTTTTGATGCAACCTTTCACTGTTTTATGGCTCAGGATGCAGGATTGGAATTGGTGGAATTTGCAGTTCAATTGAGTGATTGAATACAGGTGTCTCTGGTAGTCAATGTAAAGTGATGTGACATGACAGTATGGCATATTTGATATATTAACAAGGAACTCAAGATCCTGGTTTATACCAAAGAAAGACACAGAATGCTGGACAACTCAGCAGGTCAGGCAGCATCTCTAGAGATCATTTTGCCCTCCTCACTTGCAATCAGTCTGAAGAAGGTTTCCCGACCTGGAACGTCACCAATCCATGTTCTCCGGAGATGCTGCCTGACTTGTGTTACTCCAGCACATTGCGTCTTCCTGTGGCATATTTGATCATTATGTAAAGTCTGAAAGAAACCTCGAATGATCACACACATCTTTTTTGACTCTCTCTTCCTCCATAATACACTGCAGACTACATGTTACTCGATGATGCAGTACGACACACAGGGGCATATACAGTGTGTTAGTCTAGGCAGTTTAATCTTCTCTGATAGATCCTTGCTTCCACTATTAAAAAGCCATTGAATGCAATAAGTGACTCTAAGCTAGGGTGAGTGTAAAAATACAAGATGAGTCACAGGAACTTATATGTGCCTACTTAAACAGCAGGACTCAATGTCAAGTGCTAGAGACCTAAGGACAGTAGATGATAATGTTGAGTATAAAACTTAAAGCTATCAGGGCAAAAGTTGCAGGGTGATTGCTCGGACCCAATACATAGAGAGCATTAGCATTTATGATAAAAGGCATAAGACCTTTAGTTTTTATCTCAGAATGGATTTTAAATGTTCTTCATTTAAACAAAACTATTGAAATTAAGGAAAGAGACAAAATCTGTCTGCTCAGAAACAAGCCACAGAAGCATATAAGAAAGCAATATTAATGGTAGATTCAGACTCAGACATCAAAGGTGAGCTTCTGCTAGCACCCAAGACAAATAATATTCCATTCAAGAATGTGTGAAAGAGAGATTGCAGAATCACCTTAATCCAGCACTAAACTAAACCAAAGTTGAGTGTACATCACTGCACATCTTCCACATTACTTCACTGGAGATTAGGAACTTTCAAGGACATTGTCGGTACAACAATATTATACATACTGAAGAAAGTTTGCTTCTATTTAGCAGCTCCAGATGAAATAACCCTTATTTTGAGGCTTTGGTGCGCAATGTTACTGCCTAGCATATGCTGAGATTGACAGTGAAATAGCAGCAAACTACAAATGCTGGACATCTGAAATAAAAACAGAATATGCTAGAAATACTGAGCAGGTTAGACAGAGCCTAAGGAGCAGCTGAAAGAGTTAACATGTCAGGTCAATGATCTTTCATCAGAATAAATCCACAATTACTTTCTTTTGTTTTAAGATTGTGTGCGCATAAGTTTTGTAACCTTGTAATTTTCGATAATTAAACTATTTTAGTGATGTTTATTTATTCTAAACTGCAAATTAAAATATAGGTTTAACTGTCTTTAAATTCTTTAAAATATAAAATGATTATTGCTGTGTCAGCTCGTATTACATTTCATCCATTGAATTTAAAAAAAATTATACAGTCCTGTTTTCATTCAAAAACTGCATGTGTATTTTGAGAAATGACAAGCAGCAGACATGTTTTCCAAGCTAAAAGCCATTGCTTTTATCTGTAGCTTTTTGCTCTGTTCTGCAAATATTTCCCTCTCCACATGATCACATTTTTGTTCATACCATCTGCCATTAAGCTTGTACAAATCTCGTACTTAATAGTTCACACTACATGTTAGTAAATCAATATTAACCAATGCCACTCCATTTTCTTTATCTATCCTCTTGTTTCATAATAGAATTCAATGTTGTATGAATAAAATATATTGTTAAAAGGATTAAACATAGAACAGTATGGCACAAGAACAGCCCCTTTGACCCACAATGGCTGTGCTGAACATGATGCCAAGACCATCTCTTATCTGCCTGCACACCATCCATATTCCTCCATTCTCTTCATATCCGCATGCCTATCCAAAAGTCTATTAAATGTCACTGTCGTATCAGCCTCAACTACCACCCCCAGCAGCGCGTTCCAGGCACCCACCACTCTCTGCGTTAAAAAAACGCCCACAAATCTCCATTAACTTTGCCCCTCTCACCCTACAGCAATGCCCCCGAATCCAAGCATCATTCTATTAAACCTCCTCTGCACCCTTTCCAAAGCTTCCCCATCCTTCCTGTAATGAGGAAAATCAGAACAGATCACCAATGTTCCAAATGCGGCCTACGCAAAGTCTTATAAAGCTGCATCATGACCTCCTGACTCTTATCCTCAATGTCCCAACCTGTGAAAGCAAGCATACCATATGCCTTCTTTACCACTCTATCTACTTGTGTTGCCACCTTCGGGGAGTTATGGGCTCGGACCCCAAGATCTCTCTGTACATTATTGTTGTTAAGGGTCATACCCCATTAATTGTATATTTTCCCCTTACATTTGACCTCCCAAAATGCAACACCTCACACTTGCTAGGATTAAACTCCATCTGCCATTTCTCCACTCATTTCTGTAGCTGATCTACATACCGTGTACACTTTGACAGTTTTCATCTCAGTCCACGACTCCAAACATCTGCAAACATACTAACCAACCTGTCTACATTTGTGTCCAAGTCGTTTATATTTATCACAAACAGCAGAGGTCCCATCACTGTTAATCCCGTACATCAAAATCTGCTGAACCAACCTACCATGGGGGACATTATCAAATGCCTTACTAAAAAGAATTGTAAACATCATCCACTGTCCTACCCTCATCAGTCGCCTTTGTCTCCTTCTCAAAAAACTAATTAGTAAGTCATGCCATGTATAAAGCCATGCTAACTGTCTGCAATTAATCGATTCTCTTCCAAATGGGAGTAAATCCTATCCAAAGAATCCTCTCCAATAGTTTCCATACCACTGATGTGAGGTTCACTGGCCTATAATTCCCTGGCTTCTCTCTACTGAAGTGAACAGATTTCCTATGGTTTGACTATATTGTAGAGGTGTACAAAATCATGAGAGGAATAGGTCGGACAGACGCACAGAGTCTTTTGCCCAGAGTAAGAAATCGAGAACCAGAGAACTTAGGTTTAAGGTGAGGGGAGAAAGATTTAATAGGAACCTTACTTTACTGGGAAACTTATCAGAACCTTTTCACACAAAGCGTGGTAGGTATTTGGAACGAGCTGCCAGAGGAGGTAAATGAGGCATGTACGATCACAATGTTTAAGAAACATTTAGACAGGTACATGGATAGAACAGGTTTAGAGCGACATGCACCAAATGCATGCAGGTGGGATTAGTGTAGATGGGCCATGTTGGTCAGTGTGGGAAAGTTTGCCTGAAGGGCCTGTTTCCACACAGTACGATTCTATGACTCTATATTGCTTTTTTGCCTTTGATTTTCACATTGGTGTTTATGATGGTTTGCTTTTCGACACCCCCTCTGCAGGAACGACAGAGCGGGTATGTCTGATCCAGGGAACAGTGGAAGCTCTTAATGCAGTGCACAGCTTCGTTGCGGAGAAAATCCGGGAAATGCCTCAGAATGTGGCAAAGACAGAACCAGTTAGTATTCTGCAGCCTCAGACCACAGTGAACCCCGATCGCATTAAACAAGTAAGTTACCAATTGTTTTAATATTAGAATATCATTTGAACTTGAACAAGTGATGGGGGGGGGGGCAGGATTATTACATCAAATCAATAGTCAGGTGACTGGCTGAACAATATAAACTACAAGCCTGCTCAGTCAAAGGGAGTGCAAATTGAGACTGTGGCAAATGGAAATTTAATAGAGGAATCTATTTGTCTACAACATATTTTGATGAGGTGATCAATTAATAAGCCATTCAGTTAGCTCCCACCATCCTCCCAAATCATCTTCCCAAATAATGAAACTGTGTTAATTATTTCTGTGTAATAATAGTTAATTTAGTTCAAGAAATTGAAAAAATGTTAGGTATTTCTACCATGTAATAAACAATTTTCTAGGCAATTGTCCTCAGATTGAACATTGATCTTTCTTAGAGCACAACTTTAAGTAGGTTTATTAATTGTGTTGACTAAACATATTTTTAAAGGGAAACTGTCTGCAATGATTTTGTGTAAATAAAAATGAAGTAAATAGAAACCCTTTTGAATTTAAAAAGGGAAATATGTATCATGTAGCTCACACTTATCTGCTTATACAGTTAGTGATAGTTGTGTAGAATTGCTAACTTTTCATATAAGAGTCAAATGAATTGTGCACTTTGCCTTGGCATCACATTACAAGATGCATTGAAAATAATTTTCTTGCTGTCCGTGTAAATTGAACCAGCTATTTTTCCAGTTACCTCATTATATAATGCATTATTGGTTCAGAGACAATCATTCCTTTTGAAAATGATCCCTTTCTGAAATATTTTGCTTTGCACTGCAGTATTATTCATGAATGTTCTTGGATGAGCTCCAGTGAGGATTTCCTTCGCAGCCTTTATCTTCACCAGTCGTTCTGTCAAATCAAATTTGTATTTTTTATAAATTATTAATTGCGATTTGTAAAGAGAATATTTTTAAAATACCACTGAATGAGAATTTTTGAAATGCTGTTTAGAACAGCAGATGATTAAATGAAGTCATACTTGGGACTACAATGCACTGAAATTGTGAATTCATTCAGTGTCTTATTCATTTCCCAAGAACAGTGGTGACATTCAGTTCCTCAATAGGAACACGCCAATGGCTTTAAAATGAAAGCCTCCAGTGATTCATTCCAGAGCTCTGTTTTAGGAAAATATATATTGGAGCCATGCAGTGGCACAGCGGTCGAGTTGCTGTCTTACAGCGCCAGAGACCTGGGTTCAATCCTGACTATGGATGCTGTCTGTATGGGGTTTGTGTGTTCTCCCCGTGACCTGCGTGGATTTTCTCCGGGGGCTTTGGTTTCATCCCACACTCCAAAGACATACAGGTTTATAGGTTAATTGGCTTTGGTAAAAAAAAATTGTAAATTGTCTCGAGTGTGTAGGATAGCTGGTCGGCGCAGACTCAGTGGGCCAAAGGGCCTATTTCCATGCTGTATCTCTATAGTCTAAAGTCTGTACACTGTAATGAAAGAGGAGTGCAGTAGCATTTTTGAATCGCAGTGCAACATCAACTTCTAAAAGCATGCAATAGCTTTAGCCTTCCATAATAGTATGTTTTTAGCCCCATTCATTCCAACTTGAGGCGCTAATGAACAAGGTCCACTTGAATGGGCCGCAATTGGAAATCAACAAATACTCACAAACAAAGAATATTGGCAAAAAGTATACATTTTCTTTAAAAGCTTCAATAACAAGTCACACACCAAAAACGATATCTTGTGGGTCATATCATTCTGTGTTTTAAGTAAATGCAAAATTACATATTACTCATCTTGAATTATTGATGCTTCTATTGACTATAAAACAAAGTCACGGCAAAATCTTTGGCACAACGCTTGTATATTATCCATTTCCTGTCAGGTCGTTTTCCCCCATTCGGAACCTATTGGAACCCATGTCAAGGATTTAAAATGAAACTGCATAATAGAAATCATGTTTTGGGATAAAAGCATTAATTTTCCAAATCTAACACTCAGCAGTCATTCAATTAAACAAAGAGAAAATCCAAAAGCTAAAACATTATTTATCGTTGTGGATTTTTTTTTTCTGGATTTAACAGCCCAATGGCCCAATGCACACACAAACAAAAAAACAAGATCATTTCAGTGGGAGGAATTAATTAGTTTACTGTGAAATCGTAAGAGAATACATGTGGAGTTTGCACCTTCTCCCTGTGACCTCGTGCGTCCTCTGGTTTCCTCCCACATTCCGAGGACATGCGGGTTTGAAGGTTAATTGGCCTCTGTGAATTGCCCCACGTGTGTAGAGAGTTGACTTGAAAGTGGAATTATGTAGTGCTTGTGTGAAGGATAGTGTGGTCTCGATGGACAGAAGGGCCTATTTCCATGCTGTATCTTAAAACTAAAAACAGTTATTTTATATTGTGTGGGGCCTGTATTGACCTCTCATGACCCCTATCCCAACTGAGGAATGATGTAACAATTCATCCACAAGATTGCAAACTCGACTTTGTTTAGTTTAGCTTTAGTTTAGAGATGCAGCATGGAAACAGACTTTGCGACTCACTGAGTCCGTGCCGACCAACGATCACCCGTAAGTTAGTTCGATGTTATCCCACTTTAACATCCTACACAATGGGGGCAATTTACAGAAGCCAATTAACTTACAAACCTGCATGTCTTTGGAATGTGGGAGGAAACTGGTGCACCCAGAGAAAACCCACGCGGTCATAGGAAGAACGTACAAACTCCGTACAGACAGCACCTGTAGTCAGGATCGAACCCAGATCTCTGGGGCTCTAAGGCAGCACCTATACCGCTATGCCACCATGCCGTCCATGTTTGGTTGTGCAACATGTGCCGCATTTGCTATATAATTTCTGGAATCCCTGTAACTGACTTTATTACAATTTCAGAGGGAAGAATTAATTCGCTTGCTGTGAAATATTTAAAAGAATGCAGTTGTTTTTATGTGCGACAATACTCAAGAACCAAAAAACTTTTCCATGACAACTTTGATTTTTTTAACCAGGGTGCTCGTAGTATTTGGAATCTTCATCTTCAATTTCTAGAGGCTGGGTATCTAACAAAGATGCTAGAGGAACAAGATAGACCACTCAACCCAAAAAAAGTAGTATGTCATGATGCCATTTTAGTAGGCAGAAACTTGCAGAAACATTTTAAAAGAAAATAACAAAAATCTGTGAATTGATATGTGAGATATATTCTGCATATTAATGGTATCCTCACCCATACTGTTCCCCCAAAACACTGATTACACTGCGAGAGGCATAACGAACGGCGGGTTTTGCTAAAATGGCTCCTTTGCATACTACACTTCAGTTTAGTCAATTTCAACGGAGTGGTCCATCTTGTTCCTCTAGTATCTTTGGTATCTAATACTACCTCTTGATGAAGGAGGCAAATCAAAAGAACATTTAGTTTAGTGGTGTATTCACAAAATATATAGTATCACCAATGTTGATCATTACAACCCTGGAAAACATTCCAGTCTCCTAAGTGGGAATGACCATTTTTACATAGTGTATGAGAGAAATCATTTGCATATTAATTCTGTTAAAAGACAGGACACAGAGGAAATATAACTACTTTTCTACAAGAATAATTCAGATGAAGTTATTTAAGACATTGTATAAACATAACAGACGCCAACAATATGGAAGACAAAATCGAGCATTGTTTGAGATTTATTATCTTGCCATTTCCAGTACAGCTTCTTAGTTTTTTTTAAAGAACACAAGAAATACAAACAGAATAGGACATTTTGTTCTTCATGCCTGCTTCAGCATTGTTGATTCATTACCTCAGTGTAATTATTCCACACTCACACCATATCCAACAATTCTCCTAATATCGACAAGTCTGTCAATCTCTGCCTTGACTATTTACAGCAACTGAACCTTCACAGCCGCCTTGGGTAGAGAATTCACAAGATCCATGACCGGTGAAAACAGTCCTTCTCATTTGAATCCTGAATGGATTTTGCTTTATTTTGAGGTAAAGCTTCCTAGTTTTCATCACCCTGGAAACAACCGCATGTAGTCTATCAAATTCAATTACAATTTTGCAGCACCAATTTTCTAGACCAGAGATCATGAGTTGGAGACTTCATTTGGAGACCAGAGAACAGAGAGTCCTAGTAAATGAAAATCAGATGTAATGCAAACTACAGGTGCAAAACTTTTTCTTCCACGTTCGCAGCACCAGTACTCAAGCGATCCTTTCCCCCACTGGGAGTATCTCAAAGATTTGGAAAGTGTTGAAAACCTCTCTTTAGCAGCAGTAAACATGAACGCACCGATGGAAAGTTGGTGACTGCTGGAGAAAAGAAGTTCTTTAAATAGTTATTGCTGCAGCTAAAACATTAACAGGTATCAACAACTCCTTCGACTCCTCCCACTTCCTCCAAATCCAAGGCGTAGCTATGGGCACCCGCATGAGCCCTAGCTATGCCTGCCTCTTTGTAAGGTGCGTTGAACAATCACTGTTCCAGGTGTACACTGGCTCTATCCCTGAACTCTACCTCAGCTACATTGACGACTGCATCGGTGTTACCTCCTGCGCACTCACTGACTTCATTAACTTTACTATTAATTTCCATCCTGCACTCAAATACACTTGGACCATCTCCGACATCTCCCTACCATTTCTAGATATCACCGTCTCCATCACAGGAGACAGACTATTGACTGACATCTATTATAAACCCAATGACTCCCATTGCTATCTAGCTTACACTTCTTCCCACCCTGATTCCTGTAAAGACTATCTCCTACTCACAATTCCTCCGTCTACACCACATCTGCGCCCAAGTTGAGGTGTTCCCTACCAGGTCATCGGATATATCCTCATTCTTTAGGGAACGGGGGTTCCCCTCTTCCATTATAGATGAGGCCCTCACTAGGGTCTCCTCTATATCCCACAGCTCTGCTCTTGCTCCCCCTCCCCCCATTCGTAACAAGGACAGAGTCCCCCTTGTCCTCACCTTGCACCATCAGCCGTCGCATACAACACATAATCCTCCAACATTTTCGCCACCTCCAACGGGATCCCACTTCTAGCCACATCTTCCCATCTTCACCCCTTTCTGCTTTCCACAGAGACTGTTCCCTTCACAACTCCTTGGTCAACTCGTCCCTTCCAACCCAAACTACTCCCTCCCCAGATACTTTCCCCTGCAACCACAGGAGATGCACCACCTGTCCCTACACCTCCCCCCTCGACTCCATCCAAGGACCCCAACATTCTTTTCAGATGAGTCAGAGGTTCACCTGCACGTCCTCCAACCTCATCTATTGTATCCGCTGATCCAGGTGTGGACTCCTGGATATCGGCGAGACCAAGCGCAGACTCAGCGATCATTTTGCTGATCACCTCCTCTCAATCCACCTAAACCTACCTGATCTCCCGTTTGCTCAACGCTTTATCTCCCCCTCCCATTCCCAATCTGACCTTTCTGTCTTGCATTGTTCTTCTGTCCCTTCTTCATTGTCAGAATGAGGCCCGGCGCAAATTGGGGGAACAGCACGTCATATTTCACTTGGGCAGCTTACGCACCAGCGGTCTGAACATTGACTTTATCTTCAAGTAGCCCTTGCTTTCTCTCTCTCTCCATCGCCTCCCCTTTCACAGTTCTCTAACCAGTCTTATTGTCTCCGACATCTAAGACTGGTCGGACAGTCTTACTGTCTACATTTTATCTCTGTACCACCCACTTCCTTGACATCAATCTGAAGAAGGGTCTTGACCTGAAACCCATTCCTTCTCACCAGAAATGATGCCTGTCTCACTGACATTTTTTGTTATCTTCGATTTACACCAGCATCTGTACTTTTTGGTACACATCAACAGGTATCCCGCAGTCTAATCTACCAACAGAGAACTGGTTGTGCTCAGGCTTAACTATTAATGTTCTTCTGCTATTACTCATCATCATGACCTCCAAAGACAGATTAGTCAGATTAGAGATTAGTTTTGTTTAGTTTATTGTCACATGTACTGAGGTACAATGAAATTTTGTTGCATGCTATCCAGTCAGCAGAAAGACAAAACATGATTACAATCAAGCCTCCCCCAGTGTACAGATACAGGATAAATAAATAACGTTTAGTACAAAATAAAATCCGACATTAATGGTCTGAGGGTCTCCAAAGAGATAAGTGGGAGATCGGGACAGTTCTCTAGATTATATCCCCCTGGATGATTTCCCAGGCAATAATTTGCATTTTTTCCCCCCATCTAACTGTCCCTTGTTTATTTTCATGGTTCTCCTGGAAGATGAGGAAATATCATTTAATTACCAAATTTTTGCTTTGAGAGTTTAGTTTAGAGATACAGCGCGGAAACAGGAAATTTGACCCACTGAGTCTGCACCGATCAGCGACTCCTGCACATTAACGCTACCCATCACACACTAGGGTCAATTTTACATTCATACCGAGCCAATTAACCTACAAACTCTCAGAGAAAACCCACGCAGTCACGGGGAGAACGCACAAACTCTGCACAGACTGCACCCATAGTCGAGATCGAACCTGTGTCTCTGGCGCTGAAAGCACTGTAAGACTGCAACTCAATCGCTGCGCCACCGTGCCGCCCCGGAGAGCTTGAATTTCAATGGACTGTTTCTGAAATTGTTACCTACAATGAAACATCTCGCAGTTTTGATGGAACTTCTGTATGTCCCATGTGAAATGGCAAGAACTCCATTGTGTCTTAGATGTGGCCCCTGCTTCAAGGGTACGGCAACCTGATGAAAGAAAAACTTGCACGTAAGTTTCCCACACTGTTGTCAGGTGTTATTTTAATATTTTGTAAAAATATTTTGCCAAGAGGTTCTTTTTGCAGACAGTCTCCCTTCAGGCCTTTTGAATAACATTTCTGCAGCACAAGAAAAAACTTTCAAAAATGTGGCAAACAAATATAATTTTGTATGCTGAATTCAGAGAAAATCAAATAATGCTGACCGTAATTTTTTTTCTAAACACAATTACTCTTTGAAATTGATGTAAAAATCATTTAAAACTGTTTTGAGTTTTAATTCTCACAAATTATGTTGGAATAATGCGATATTGACCAATTGTTTTCCAAGCATAAATCCATATACGTTTATTGTAAATCATTTGACTGTAGAGTTATACTACGGCCAATTGAATGAATGAATATCATATCATATCATATCATATATATACAGCCGGAAACAGGCCTTTTCGGCCCACCAAGTCCGTGCCGCCCAATGATCCCCGTACATTAACACTATCCTACACCCACTAGGGACAATTTTTACATTTACCCAGCCAATTAACCTACATACCTGTACGTCTTTGTCTTGACTTTATTGTCATTCAAAACTATCCAACGAGTGCATATTTGAACGAAATTCCATTGCAACTGGCTTCAATGTAACACCAAATAATAAAAATTGATTAAAGAAAAATAAATAAATAAGTAACTCGCACATAAAATAATGGTGGCGGATCATTGTGAATTCAAGAGTCTGATGGCTCGGGGGAAGAAGCTATTGCAGTACTTGGCTGTTCTGCTCCGTATGCTGCAGTACCTTTGACCAGTGGGCAGTAGGGTGAACAGTCTATGATGGAGATGGGTGGGGTCTTTAATGATATTTTTGGCCTTGGACAAGCAGCGTTTATGTGCAATGTCCTGGATGGAAGAAAGTGAAGTCCCGATGATTTTCTCTGCCGTCCTCACCACTCTCTGCACGGACTTCCAGTCTGAGGCTTTGCAGTCCCCAGACCAGACAGAGATGCAGTTAATTGTTAATATTTTATTCAATACCAAGTAAAATGCCCCACCAAATCTGTTGAAATGTTTAGGCTGACATGATGTACTGTATCTCCTTGCTAAGGCCCATTATTTACCTGCTATTTGACTTGATAAAACACGTTGCTCCAAGTGACCTTGGCTCAAAGCAGTAGATTAAAAATATATATATATTTCAGAAATGTGCACAGAGAAATGTTGTTCAAGAATTTGCTTGGAATTATTCACATTTGTGCTCAATAAACAGAGTTAGTTGTACAGTATATTTATTCTGTCCTATATCAGCCACAGTAGGTTGCAATAATTGAAAAATATCAAAAAGGCTATTTGAGTTCTATTGAACCTAGTGAAAAGGTATAATGATCTAATAATTTAGACACCAGCTCTTCATTGTAAATCTCATCCATCCTTCATTGGCATAAGCTGGTTATAAATGAATAATTATGGAAATAGTTACTAAAATATTAGCCAAAATAAGCTACCTTGGACTGTTTGCAATTTATTGCATTGGCATTGTTCAGTATAAGGCTTAAGGTTGGTGATTTCCTCCTGAATTGCTTTATTCCCAGACATTGCCATCTTCCCCAACTACCACCAAGTCCTCTCCATCTGACCCCATGACCACCACCAGAGCCAACCAGGTACAGTATCATCTATCATCTACACCATACTTTCATAGGTATAGAGAACATTGTCCAGCCACGTTGGGAAGGAGGCCTTTCCTGGACTTAAATATTGTGTAACAGGTACATATGTTTATAGCTGGCTATAGATTAGACTAGAGTGCTAATGCCACAGTTTATTATTGAACATCCTGCCTGCAATATTGTAGGCTTTTGCTCGAATTGATTTGACTGTATCTGACAAGAATAGAAGATATATACTTGTCTCTGTGCTTTTCTGTTTCCAGTTTTCCCTTCACCAACCGGTTTTTGCCTTTTGTCAGAAATATAACATTTCTGTCTTCTCAACTAAATGTAGCATAAAGACAATGGTTATCTTAATGATTGTTCCAGCTTTGTATCATGATGTAACTCGTGTTGTGTCCCAGCTGAACATATGTAAAGGTCCCAGAATGTTAATGATGACTTCACCAATATTTGGTAAAGTTGTATCAAAATGAGGTAAGACCAAATGTGAGTTTTGTTGATGGGACATTTTGTTCCTGCACATAGCTGTGTGTGTATGTGCACGTCTGTGCGTAAATGTGGGCATGTGTGTGTGTGTGTTTTAAAAATAAAATGAGAATGACTGCTGTTTTAGAATTTGAGAATACAAATATAAGTTGTTAAGGCTGTGGAGCATGGTGATAAAGGTGTATTGAGTTGTTGGAACTGAGCCAAGGAACAGAAGCTTCCTCTCTCTGAAGATGTTCAAGATTTCAAACTTTAAGACTTATATGCATCACTCCAAACTGAAGGCATAATGTAATAGTGGGAAATACCTTGATTCACTCTTACCGAACAGTCATTTAAGGAAAGACACAAAATGCTGGAGTAACTCAGCATTCAGGCGGCATCTCTGGAGATAAAGGATGGGTGATGTTTAAGGTTGGGACCTTTCTTCAGACTGAAAAGGACGGGGGGAGGTGGAGAGGTGAAGAGCTGGAGGCGATAAAAGATCAGGACTAATCAGGGCCAGCCACAAATGACATCAGTCAGGGTGTTGCCTGGTAGGTCCATCGTTGGCTCGGGAAGGTATGATCACAAGAGAAACAATGTGGAGAACTGTAAAACTGGCAAAACACCTCGGGGGCAAGGAGGTAGGGGGAGGGGAGGGGAGTATAAGATAAAGTTACTTAAAATTAGAGAATTCAATGTTCATACCACTGGGTTGTAATCTACTCAAATTAAATATGAGATGTTTCTCTCCCTTTCAGTCTGTAGAAGAGTCCTGACCCAAAACATCGCCCATCATTTTTTTCATAGAGATGGGACAGTGTTTGACTTTATCTTAAGAAATGAAACTGCAAGGTGGTGGACATTTGGTGGGGGGGCAGTGGGAACTTTGGGAACGGGGATTAGAATTCTGCAAATTTCAAGGTAGATATGGAAAGAGATTAGGTCGGTCCTCACATTATGGCCTTGAATTGGGGAAGGCTGATGGTGCAGAGACGATCTGGTGAAAGTACATTGGGATCAGATGCTTGTGGGTGAAACGATAGCTGACATATGGGAGTGTTTCAAAGGAGAGTTGACAAGAGTTCAGGAACTGCGTTTTCCAGCAAGGATGACAAGATTAGGGCACCATGGATGACACTGAAGATTTGATCAGGGAAAGAAAGAAAACATGACGGGTATAGGAACTGGAATCAAGGAAGTCTCTTGCAGAACCAGAATGAGAAGGCTTGAGTTAAGGAGAGGCGGGATGGCGTGGGACTTTTTTATCTAGAGTGTAGACGTTTGAGGTATGATCGTATAGAAGTATGTAAAAACAGAAGGGGCTTTTGGGGTGAGTTGTGGTGGATGATAACGGACTTTTTCTGGAGAAGGGGGCAAACCAGGGTTAGACAAACCAGATAGATTTTAGGTGAATGGGAAAAATGTAGAATGGACCTGAGATGCAACCTTTTCATACTGATGGTGCTGTGTATATAGAACAAGCTGCCAGAGGAAGCTGTAAAGGCGGGTACAATTACAATCTTTAAAAGACCTTTGAACAGATACATAGATAGAAAAGAGTTTGTCAGATATGGGGCAAATGCAGGCGGAGGGTACTAGTTCAGATAGACATCATAGTCAGTATGCATGAGTTGGGCCAAGGACTTGCTTCTGTGCTGTATGACTCTATATTGAGTGTACAGGAAGGAGATTAGGAAAGAAGTTAGGAGGGCAAAAAAGAGCCAAGAAATACTCATGGCAAGCCAGGATTATGGAGAATCACAAGACATTCCATAAATAGGACCAGGTCCTGAGGTAGCTGAGGAAAGAATGAGTTCCCTTATGACCCACAGGAATAATCTATTTGAGGAGCTTGGCAACATGGATGAGGTGCTAAATAAATACTTATCATCTGTGTTCACCAAACAGAATGATATGGAAAATAGTGAGATTAGAGGTGGTGCATGAGTGATCTGCAGCATGTCAGTATATGGAAGGAGGAGATGTTAGATGTTATGGGATACACAAGAGTTAACTAATTCCCTGGGGAAGGTGCCGTATGGTTGACTCACCCAGAAGGTTAAGGTACAAGGACCCAAAGCACACTGGCTAATTGGATTCAACATTGGTGATCGAAGGAAGAGGGTATTGGTGAAAGAATGCTTTTCTCATTAGAAATCTGTGACCACTTGAATACTGCAGGAATCAGTGCTGGGGCCTTCTTTGTTTGTGATTATATATGAATGATTTTGGTGTGAATGTAGAAAGTATGATTATTAACATTGGGGATGACATGAATATTGGTGGTGTTGTGGATAGGGAGGAAGATTGTATAAGGCTATATCAGGATACAGTGCAAATGGAAGATTTGGTGGAGAATTAGCAGGTGGAGTTTAATCCCATACATGTGGGATGATGCATTTTGGGAACTCAAGTAGCAGTAGGAGTTTATGGAATAAATTGTAGAGTACTAAGGGATGTCGATGAACAGAGACACCTTGAAGATTACATCCACAGCTCTATGAAAGAAGCAAGACAGATTGATAGGGTGGTGAAGATGGCATTTGGCATGTTGGCCTTCATACAATAGGATGGAGCAGAGAATATAAAATCAAGAGGTTATGTTGCAGTTTTACAAAGTACAATGAGGAAGACCTCACTTCCTTATTTGTGCAGCTCTGTTCACCACACGCTAGCAAGGATCTGGTTGTGTTGGAGACAGTGTAAAGGAGATTTACCAAGATGTGGCCTGGATTGAAGGACCTTAATACCAGGGAGAGATTGGATAGGATGCACGAAGGAGGCCGAGGGATTATTCGATAGAAGTATGTGAGGGGCACAGTTAGTGCAGGTCAGAATGTTTTGCCCATGGTGGGTTATCAAAAGCAAGAGGCCATAGGTTAATGTGAGAAGAAAGAGTTTCAAAGAGAATTTGAGGAGTATGTGTATGTTTGCACAGAGAATGCCTGGTATCTGAAATTTTCTACCAGTGGAAGTGGTGGAATCACATTCTATTATGAGGTTTAAGAGACATTTGGACAATCAATTGAGAGGAGAAGGCATGTAAGGATATGGACCTAAAATGCAGACAAACTGTATTAGTATAGATGGCCACAGTAGGTTGTCATAGATGTGGTGGGCCTGAATGGCCTGTTCTGAGCTGTGGATCTCTATTATTCTCCAAGAAGTAGAAATTTCAGCTACCCACTATGCAGGAATGGGTTACTGATATAACACATTTTAACGGAGCAATCCAAGGAGTCCTTTGCATGATATCTGATCAGTGCTGCAGAGTACCCGAATAAGTTTGAAATAAAGTTGAAATTTGTTCCCTTACAATTACGTTAGGTTTACAAATGAAAGACTCTTAGAGTTCGTGCCTTCAAAACTCTGCAGGCTTTCTCGCCCCTTTATCTTCATCTAATTCTGCCTGCTTGTGCATGTGTGCTTCTCATCATGCTTCTGCTGATTGCTATGTCTTCAGCTACTTCAGCTCCAAACCTCTCCTGGTTGCAGTTTTCCTTAAATCTCTCCTTGTTAAAGCTGCTCCTCTTTAAAAAGCTTTGCAAACAATCTTCTAGCCAACTCCCTTAAGAACTTCTTATGTGTTTCATTGAGAAACTTTCTTTGGTAATGCTCCTGGAAAACACCTTGCCACAAAATATGACCTAATCTTTTATCCTAATGGTGCATTGTATAAAAGGCCCATTATTATCCTAGTTCTTTGTATCCCACTCACAAAACAGCATTGCTCTGATTATAGTGGAAACTTTGTGCAGAAATCTATTAATTGAAGATGTTATTAATCTACAACAGAATAGTTCTTGCTTTGTGCAATACCTCTCCTTGATCTAACCATGTCCTCTCATTATCAAATGATGTAATGACTGCAGGTGGTTATTTTTAATGATATGGAAATAATTAAGCATAATGTCTGATTTTGAATCTCCAATTATGGGTAAGAATATTATTTTTTATTTAAGTTTGATGCAAATTATTCTTAATCAATGAGTACATGAGCTGTTGAAAACATGTTAATAACAATTCTCCATTCTTAGGAGTACAAATTATTTTTGTGATATGAATACAACTAAGAAATAAGATGATTCCATGTAATAGAAAGTTACTCTTTCATATTGTTGAAAATATATTCTGGTTTCTACAACTATTTCATTATACTACTACTTTTCTCGGTTTCAAACACTCTCAAGGTCAAAAATGAATTGCACATTGTTCTCTGAAGTAATCTACGGTTGAACAAAAGCAGGATTCCACTCAAAGAAGTCTCTCCAAGTGAATTGCAAACATTACTTTTTACCACCCTGGTCCTGCGTTGCAATACTCTGCATAAAATAGGCTCTAGACATGTGAAAGTTTAAGTGACATTCAAAATACAGAATATTTTAATGCTGTTTAAACTTTGATTAGTAAGGGTGTCAGGGGTTGTGGGGATAAAGCAGGAGAATGGGGTTGAGAGGGAAAGATAGATCGGCCATGATTGAATGGGCCGAATAGCCTAATTCTGCTCCTATAACATATGAACTTCTGTTCATTAATTTAAGCACATCAGTTGCCAGAGGTGAAGAAATTACATTTGTAGAAACGTTGAGGCCGCTGGACTCGACCTTTGAAATCATCAATAGAAAAGAATGACAGATGCATTGGTAACTGTCACTTGGTACGTCTTGCACTTGAAGCATGTCGGAATAAATCCAGGGCTTATTGTCCTGCTTGTAAGCAGGCTGTTTGATTCAGTCGATTATCTTATTTGGAAGAATAATGGGCAAAATTGTCACACTTGTATTGATGGAGGTTTACTGGGGGGCACTGTGGCACAGCGGTAAAGTTGATGCCTTACAGCACCAGAGACCCAGGTTCGATCCTAATTACGGTTACTGTCTGCATGTTCTCCCTATGACCGGGTGGGCTTTTCCTGGGTGCTCCGGTTTCTTCCCACATCCCAAAGACGTGCAGGTTTGTATGTTAATTGGCTTCTGTAAATTGCCCCTAGTGTGAAAGATATGAGAAACTGGGATAACACAGAACTAGTGTACGGATGGCCCTTAGACGGCGTGGACTCAGTGGGCCGAAGGACCTTTTTCCACACTGTATCACGAAACTAAATTTCACTTCATAATTTACAATAAATTAGAATCAGATGTAGGAATCTTACAGTCCTTTTCCTTGTGGACTCCAGCACTGCTATTGCCCCTCCTGTTTTTTAAAGTGTTCTGCAGTTGCCTTCATGACTTCTTGGTGGTTTGAACAGACTGGGTCTGCTTTAAGTTCATTATTCTGTGATTTATAACACGCCTGACATTTGTTTTAAGAGTAACAGTGATGAACATTCACATCAGTGTCTTGATAATCCATTTGCAGCACAGCGGTAAATTGGAAAAGGTTGGAGAGAGGTAATCTCTGACCTGTCGACATACTTTATAGGTAAGCAGCATATTGAGATTAGCCGACATGAGCAATTTATCACTATTGTGTGTTGACCAAGATTAGGTTTATCTGGAGAAAGACTGAGACTGGAAGCATAATGTACACAATCTTAGAGTTAATAAGATCCACATAGGGTTGGCATGTTGCCTTGGAAACAAATTGATTTTTGTTTTTCCATTATCACTTTAAGTGCGATGCAGAGAGAAAACAATTTTTGGTAAAAAAAAAAGGTTGACAACACACAAACCTGAATTATTGGACATTAGTTTCTAACAATGGCTTGGCCCAAAATAAAATGCTGATCAGTTTTTGTTCGCTGGGTAAACCCAGACGGTAGAATTCTTCCTAGCTTTCTTGTTTCATTGACAGCAATGTTATTAACTTCTAATTGAACTGGAGTCAAAAGGAATCAACTTCAATTTCGCAAAGTTGCAGTATGAGTTTATGGAAAAAACTTTGAACTACTTTGATGCTCCTTATTAATTTGCACTCTTAGAACAAATGGCCCTGACTTTCCTGGAGAATTGGATCATTTGAATAACACATCCATCTCTTGGCACCCTCGGAATGGCACAAAAGATAAAGGAAAATATGGATTGACTTACCTATTTAATCATCACACTCCATATTTTCTTGGGAATTTTGCACAGTTGCACGATGATATTTGCTACAAACAAAGTGCGAAGAAAATTATCACTGCTTCATCCCTCCCCTGTTAAGATCAATGACGATCTCTATTTTCTTGCATTTAACCATTTTTCACTCCATTTAACCACTCGCACTGAAAGGTAATGGCTGAATGGCCTGCCAGAACATGATTTATTGCTCCAAGATTAGGTTTAAACTCCCACTTGTTAAAAATAAATTACTGTTGCAAAGATTAAACTACTATGATCTTTGAATATCTACTTAATGCACCTGGGATCTTCAACTTCAATGTTGCCACACATTTGTGCAGAACCCAGTCAATTTATGGAATCACTTTCAGAATGTAATTGATTTTCCATGATGACAGAAACAACGAGCACATCAACATTTTATTAGCTTGAATTTGCTTATTAATCCCTAGTGTCTAAAATTATATTCTGTATCTGCAGTGATTTGAATTTTGTGTCATTGGTGACCATCTCTCCATTAATCTTTAGCACTGTCACACTGTAATGAAGACACTGCTTTCAGTTCTTTACTGGAGCTGTTGCCAAAGAACTTGTATTCACTGAATATTCAAAGACATACCTCCTTAATTTGGTGAACATTTCCACCTCCTCCCTCACCATGCACACCAAGTTCATCTGAAGAAGGCATCACCTGAAGAAGCGTCCAAACCCGAAACGTCACCCGTCCTTTTCTCCAGGAGTGCTGCCTGAGCAGCCGGGTTACTCCAGCACTTTGTGTCTTTCCTCAATCTCAAGTTCATGTTACTGTGCATTCTAAATTTGGTAATCTCTATAATTTTTATTTCGGCAGTCCCTCTACTCTCAAATAGTATGTGGGAATTGATGCCCCAATCTCAGTGATTATTCCATGAAAAAAATGGAAGCATCTTAGGTCTCATTGGAGACCCTGATACTATTTTTGATCCTACTTTCCAGGACTTTATTGTATATCCGTACACTGTGTATGGCTTTCAACAAAAACTTTTCACTGTACCTCAGTGGCACGTAACAATAAACTAAACTCACATTTCTATTCACACTCCTGTTTATTCGCATCCTTCACTCACTGCACACGAGGACAAGAGGATTGATTCTCCAATTATAATGTCTGTATTTCCGCACTGCTCCCTCACCCCTTCCACCTTCTCCAACCCAAACCACAACATTCCCACAAGACCAAATAGATTTCTGGGTGCAGCTCCTGGTTCCTGTAGCTGAGGTTCAAAATGAGTAGACTGAACTACCTGCTTTATAAAGAAGTGCGGGACCAGACAACCCCATATCAGCAATAAGCAAAGTTTCTACCATGTTGGTACGAGGCTATCAGGACAAGCGATAGATTCTTGCAGGGTGTGGAGATTGTATTCATTCGAAGAAATCTGGAAGGCAAGTAATTTGTGTCTGATTACTGCAGAAACTGGGCCTGATTCTGTGCTCTATTCTGTACTACTAATGCCTTTCTAATCTTATTTTTTTGGAAATGCGGCCACAAAGTCCACTGTTCCCTCCACATCCTCATGAGGAAAGGGAGCGGGTCCTAAAAGACAACACTTTCATCCTAAAACCAGGGATCTAGACTCTCCAGTTAGGGAAACAGTCAACATCAATCCCAATAAAATTCCATTTTAATCTCCTAACCCCCAGTGAGGATAAACCCGTCCTACTCTGCCCCTCTTCATAGAACAAATCTCTCTTCCCTGGCCTCAACCTGGTCAATCTTTGCATGATCTTTCAGGGATGAATACCTTCTTTTGTAAGTAGATCAAACCTGTACACAGTACCTCAGGTGTGCTTTCTCCAAAAAACTTAAATAAATAACCTGCAACCCCGCTGTATTTGAGAGTTTGAACTGATTGTTTCTATGTATGGTACATCTGATCTGTTTGGATAGCATGCAAAACAAAGCTTTCCACTGCACCTCAGTACACGTGACAATAATAAACCTTGACATAAGCCACTCCATCCAACATATAAAACAGGCCAGCATTTGGGCAGCACAGTGCGCAACGGCAGAGTTGTTGTCTTTCAAAGACAGGCTCCATCGTCAGGTTCCATCCTGACTATGGATGCTGTCTGTATGGAGTTTGTACATTCTGAGACCACGTGGGTTTTTTTCCCCGGAAGCTCAGGTTTCCTCCTACATTCCCAAGATAGACAGGCTTGTAGTTTAATTGGCTCAAGTAAAATTGTAAATTGTCCCTAGCCTGTAATTAATCTATGGGCGATTGCTGGTTAGTTCAGTCTCGGTGGGCCGAAGGGATTGTTTCCACACTGTATCTCTAAAATCTAAAATATAACTATGAATTAGGATACTAATAACTGTTAATTCATTGATAAAGGTGCACAAATTACTCCACACATCATTGTTCATGGTGCCATGCAGCACAGAAACAATTTACAGTGGTACAGTGGTACAGTAACCACAGTTTACAGTGCCAGGGGTCAAGGGTCTGACCTATCGGAAGTGGTTGAGCAGGCTAGGACTCTATTCCTTAGAGTGCAGGAGGATGAGGAGTGATCTTCTAGAGGTGTACAAAATCGCGAGATGACTAGATCAGGTAAACACACAGAGTCTCTTGCCCAGAGTAGGGGAATTGAGAACCAGAGAACATAGGTTCAAGGGATATAGGGAAAAGGCAGGAACGGGGTATTGATTTTCGATGATCATATTGAATGGCTCGAAGGGCTAAATGGTCTACTTCTGCACCTATTTTCTATGTTTCTGTTTAAGGTGAGGGGGAAAGATTTAATAGGAACCTGAGGGGAGACTTTTTTACACAAAGTGTGGTGGGTGTATGCAACGGGTTGTCAGAGGAGGTAGTTAAAGCAGGTACTATTGCAATGTTTAAGAAACATTTGGACAGGTACATGGATAGGATAGGTTTGGAGGGGTATGGGCCAAATGCAGGCAGGTGGGACTTGTGTTGATGGCGCATGTTGGTCGGTGTGGGGCAAGTTGGGTTGATGGGCCTATTTATATAACATATAACATATAACAACTACAGCATGGAAACAGGCCTGTCCGGCCCTACCAGTCCACGCCGACCATTCTCCCTGACCTAGTCTCATCTACCTGCACTCAGACCATAACCCTCCAATCCCCTCCTATCCATATACCTATCCAATTTACTCTTAAATAATAAAATCGAGCCAGCCTCCACCACTTCCACCGGAAGCCCATTCCATACAGCCACAACCCTCTGAGTAAAGAAGTTCCCCCTCATGTTACCCCTAAACCTTTGTCCCTCAATTCTGAAGCTATGTCCCCTTGTTGGAATCTTCCCCACTCTAAAAGGGAAAAGCCTACCCACGTCAACTCTGTCCGTCCCTCTCAAAATTTTAAAAACCTCTATCAAGTCCCCCCTCAACCTTCTACGCTCCAAAGAATAAAGACCCAACCTGTTCAACCTCTCTCTGTAGCCTAAGTGCTGAAACCCAGGCAACATTCTAGTAAATCTCCTCTGTACCCTCTCCATTTTATCGACATCCTTCCTATAATTTGGCGACCAGAACTGCACACCATACTCCAGATTCGGCCTCACCAATGCCCTGTACAATTTCAACATTACATCCCAACTTCTATACTCGATGCTCTGATTTATAAAGGCAAGCATACCAAACGCCTTCTTCACCACCCTATCCACATGAGATTCCACCTTCAGGGAACAATGCACAGTTATTCCCAGATCCCTCTGTTCCACTGCATTCCTCAATTCCCTACCATTTACCCTGTACGTCCTATTTTGATTTGTCCTACCAAAATGCAGCACCTCACACTTATCAGCATTAAACTCCATCTGCCATCTTTCAGCCCACCCTTCCAAAAGGCCCAAGTCTCTCTGTAGACTTTGAAAATCTACCTCACTATCAACTACTCCACCTATCTTAGTATCATCTGCATATTTACTAATCCAATTTGCCACACCATCATCCAGATCATTAATGTAAATGACAAACAACAGTGGACCCAACACAGATCCTTGGGGCACTCCACTAGACACTGGCCTCCAACCTGACATACAATTGTCAACCGTTACCCTCTGGTATCTCCCATTCAGCCATTGTTGAATCCATCTTGCAACCTCACTATTAATACCCAACGATTTAACCTTCTTAATCAACCTTCCATGTGGAACCTTGTCAAATGCCTTACTGAAGTCCATATAGACAACATCCACAGCCTTGCCCTTATCAATTTCCCTGGTAACCTCTTCAAAAAATTCAAGAAGATTAGTCAAACATGACCTTCCAGGCACAAATCCATGTTGACTGTTTCTAATCAGGCCTTGATTATCCAAATAATTATATATATTGTCCCTAAGTATCTTTTCCATTAATTTTCCCACCACAGACGTCAAACTAATAGGTCTATAATTGCTAGGTTTACTTTTAGAACCTTTTTTAAACAAAGGCACAACATGCGCAATGCGCCAATCTTCCGGCACCATCCCTGTTTCTAATGACGTTTGAAATATTTCCGTCATAGCCCCTGCTATTTCTGCACTAACTTCCCTCAATGTCCTAGGGAATATCCTATCAGGACCTGGAGACTTATCCACTTTTATATTCTTCAAAAGTGTCCGTACCTCCTCTTCTTTAATCCTCCTAATTTCCATCACTACTCGACTTGTTTCGCTTACCTCACATAATTCAATATCCTTCTCCTCGGTAAATACCGAAGAAAAGAAATTGTTTAATATCTCCCCCATTTCTTCCGGCTCAGCACATAGCTGTCCACTCTGACTCTCTAATGGACCAATTTTATCCCTCACTATCCTTTTGCTATTGACATATCTGTAGAACCCCTTGGGGTTTACTTTTACATTACTTGCCAAAGTAGCCTCATATCTTTTTTTCGCTTTTCTAATTTCCTTTTTAAGATTCCTTTTACATTCTTTATATTCCTCAAGAACCTCATTTACTCCCTGCCGCTTATATTTATTGTATATCTCCCTCTTTTTCCGAACCAAGTGTCCAATTTCCCTGGAAAACCACGGCTCTTTCAAATTATTATTCTTTCCTTTCCACCGAACAGGGACATAAAGACTCTGTACTCTCAAAATTTCACCTTTAAATATCCTCCATTTCTCTATTATATCCTTTTCATAAAACAACAATTTCCATTTCACTCCTTTTAAATCCTTTCTCATCTCCTCAAAATTAGCCTTTCTCCAATCCAAAATCTCAACCCTTGGTCCAGATTTGACCTTCTCCATAATGATATTGAAACTAATGGCATTATGATCACTAGACCCAAAGTGCTCCTCAACACATACCTCCGTCACCTGACCCATCTCATTTCCTAACAGGAGGTCCAACACTGCCCCTTCTCTGGTAGGCACCTCTACGTATTGCTGCAAAAAACTATCCTGCACACATTTTACAAACTCCAAACCATCCAGCCCTTTAACAGAATGTGATTCCCAGTCTATATACGGAAAATTGAAATCACCCACAATCACCACTCTGTGCTTACTACTAATATCTGCTATCTCCTTACATATTTGCTCTTCCAATTCTCGTTCCCTATTTGGCGGTCTATAATACACCCCTATAAGTGTTGCTAAAACTTTCTCATTTCTGAGTTCCACCCAAACAGCCTCCTTAATCGAGCCTTCTAGTCTGTCCTGCCAAAGCACTGCTGTGATATCCTCCCTGACAAGCAATGCAACACCCCCACCTCTTGCCCCCCCCTATGACTCTAGTCAAGTCAAGTCAAGTCAAGTCAAATTTATTTGTCACATACACATACTCGATGTACAGTGAAATGAAAGTGGCAATGCCTGCGGGTTGTGCACAAAAATAGTTAACCTTCCTTCCAACACATCTTTGGGATATGGAATGAAACCTGAGCACCCAGAGGAAACCCACACGGTCACAGGGAGAGGTTGCAAACTCTACACAGGCTACATTGCAGATCAGAATTGAAGTCCAGTCGCTGCTACTATGAGGCAACAGTTATACTCCCTGTTCCAGCCACAGGGAGGACGTGCAAACTCCTCACAGACAGCACCAGAGGTCAGGATTGAACATGGCTGGATGGCTTGTGAAAGACCAGCTTTATCACCTGTGCCACACAAATACTAGTATCTGAGCTTACAAAATATATTCTCTTTGCCAATTCTTCTTACCAAAGTAGACAATTCATGTATCCAAAGATAGACACAAATACTGGAATGACTCAATGAGTCAGACAGTATCTCTGAGGTAAAATGATGTTGAGAAAAATGATGATGAAAAATTGTGATGTTTTGGGTCTTCAGACTGATTGTAGTGGGGGAGTGGGGAACGGTTTGGGGAAACTAGAAACGAGAGGGGAAAAAACAGGACAAATGGCGACTGGCAACATATGACCTCGGGCAAGGAGGCTCCCTGATAGACAAATGTAGAAACAAAGAACTGCAGATGCTGGTTTATACCAAAGAAGGACAAAAAGTGCTGGAGTACCTCAGCGAGTCTGGCGGCATCTCTGGCGAAAAAGGATGAATAGTGTTTTGTGTCGGGACCCTTCTTCAGACTAGAGAACATCTTGCTATAATTAACAGACCGCATTTTTGATCCCACATATAAGTTGTCAAGATCTGTTTTCAGCCTCTTTGAATTCTTCTTCAATACATTTTTCCTGGTTTCATTTGCAAGCAAACTTTGATCCGATGCCCTCGTGGAGTCAATACTAGAGATTGTAAATAACTGAGATCCTAACACTGTTGTTCATAGTTCAGAGCTCCCCAGGTTATAGATGTTATGGAAATCCGACTTCACACAAACCTTCCCATACAGATCAGAATATTTTTTTTGGTAATAATAATCCCAAGTTATCCTATCTCTGCTTTTAGGTTTCGGTTTATTATTGTTATGTGTACTGAGATACAGTGATAAGCTTTGTTTTGCATGATATCCAGTCAAATCAGATAATACTGTGCATAAATACAACCAAGCCAAAATCAAGTACAATAGGTCTAGATCTACAGGGAGAAAAGAGATATAAAAGAGCAGGGCAATTGTATTGGATTCCAGTATATCCTCCTCTGGGACCAGCCACAAAGAGTCACCACACTCCAGTCCAGTTTATTGTCACATGTACCGAGGTACAGTGAAAAGCTTTTTGTTGCGTGCTAACCAGTTAGCAGAAACACAATACATGATGATCTACAGTATATAGCTTCATGCCATCTTGGATGTTTACTTCTGACAAGTAGGATCCTTCAGTATATTAATCTGGTGACAGTTCAGGGGACCCTGTCATGCAGTTGGCATCTTCCACTCTCTGCACCTGCAGTTTGCATTGATCTCAGCACTGTGACCCCCATAACATCACCGAGCTTTGGCATACTTGGGCCCAGCAGCTCGTGGAACCTACATCTGTGGAGTTCCCGCCTTCACCCACAATAGTTCAATGATCTCCAGGTCAGACTGTCTGCTTCTATCCTCCCTAAAACAGAGCTGATCCTAGATTTTCTGTGAGTTCATGTGGGTCAAAAGAAGGTCACAAAATCAAGGGGAAATGGTAACGTATATTTGAACACAATATTTACTTTAGTTTAGAAATACAGCACTGAAAAAGGCCGTTCGGCACACTGAGTCCGCGCCAACCATCGATTCGCTAGTTCTATCCTATACACTAGGGCCAATTTACAGAAGCCAATTGACTGGCAAACCTGCACATCATTGGCATGTGGGAGGACATCACCCATCCATTTTCTCCAGAGATACAGCCTGACCCACTGAGTTACTCCGGCGCCTCGTGTCTATCTTTAGTTTGTAGTTTAATTGGCTTTGGTAACAATTGTAAATTGTCCCTAGTGTGTAGGACAATGCTAGTGTACGGGGTGATCGCTGGTTGGCAACGACTTGGTGGACCGAAGGTTCTGCTTCCACGATGTATTTCTAAAGTCTAAAGGGTCGAACTGTTGATCCCGTAGAAGACACATATATTAGAATCATAGTTGAAGAAGGGTCACAACCCAAAACATCACCTATTCCCTTTCTCCAGAGATGCTGCCTGATCAACTGAGTTACTTCAGCACTTTGTGTCTTTATTTGTAGACCAGCATTTGCATTTCATTGTGAATACTTGGAAACATAGTTAACGCCTGATATCACCCATTGTGGATCTGAGAAAGCTGAGTACAAATATTTCCTGAATGATGTCATTTTAAAGCTGCAGAGGAGAATGGAATAGAGGATCCAGCCTGTGCGTTAAGCAGTGAAATTTGAAAGCTCTTTTCATGCCACGGGTAATGAAGCTTTGGAACACTTCCAGAGATAGTGGATGCTGAGTCAGGTGAAAATGTCAACACAGCATAATAGGTTTCACTATCAAAGGATTTGGAGGAAAGATGGGTATATCAAACTGAGGTCTGACCTAATTGAATGGTGGAATGGGGGGGGGGAATCGTTGAGAAGACAGAACTGAATGGGCTAAACCTATTCCTTTATTATTAAATCTAAATATCAACTACAAACACCACCTAAACCCTAAACTATGAACTGTCTTGGTTGCAAAACAGACTTCAGTCTTTGTTTTGTTTTTGCACTATATATTTTTTAATTTATTGAACGTTTATAAAATTTGTTTTTGTATTATCTGTTGTTTACAAAGCTGTTGTGCTGCTGCTGCAAATAAGAATTTCATTGTTCCATTCCGGTTCATACGGCAATAAAATTGGATTCTTGACTCTGTTGAGCTAAACTTTGCCAACTCTGCCATTGGTGTATTCTGAAAGGAAACTGGATTCTGCACTGTTTTGAGCACGAGAGTCCGCAAAACAAACAAACCGCGCAATAAGCATCTGAAAGCAATGGTGACACAATGAAGTCATGCTGTGTTCTACACAGAAGTAATTGGGCACCCTTGTGAATTCACTTTGTCCCATATTCTGACACCACAACCCGAGCCTGTCTGTAATGGTTGTGCGTGACTGGTGAAAAGCTCGTGACTTATGACGGAGGAGACAGCAGAAGACTTTGGAGGATTACAGAGCAGCTCTGGGCTTGAGGGCTCATGCCAAAGATGGAACATCATGACGTGGATGGCAGCGGTCATGGATATCTGGCTGACTGTCACCAGTTCTGGCAGAGTGGCAGGGGTTACTGAACGAGTGCAGTCATCCCGTGAGAAGACTAGATATGTGCTCTGTGCAGACACTAGCTCTGCAATCCTCAGACTTTAAACTTTAGTGATACAGTGCGGAAACAGGCCCTTTGGCCCATCGAGTCTGCACCGACCAGTGATCACACCAAATGCCATACACCAGCACCAGCCTTCACACTAGGGACAATTTTATACATTTTCTTCACCGAAGACAATTAACCTACAAACCTGCACGCCTTTGGAGTGTGGAAGGAAACTGAGCACCCGGAGAAAACCCACGGGGTCACAGGAAGAATGTACAATCTCTGTACAGACAGCACCCATAGTCAGGATCAAACCTAGGTCTCTGGCGCTCGAAGGCAGCAACTCTACTGATGCACCAATGCGCCACCCCCAAGATAGCTGAACAGCAATGAGAGCTCACAAGTCCTCATGCAGTGTAATCTATCATGATTATGGCAGCAATTTAAGATCCATGCCAACACTTGTGCATTGCATGTGCCTTTACGGAAGCTGCAACATCAGCCCCAAAACTGCACTGTCATGGTGGAGGTTTGCATACCTGAACTGAGTTGATCATGACTTATGTACTGGGAAGGAAGGGTGTCTCAGAACCCTGAGCCCCATTTTACTGGATGAGTTTGCTGGTAACTTTGTCAGTCATGCAGAAACAAGGAACTGCAGATATGGCTTTACAGAAAAGGACACAAAGTGCCAGAGTAACTCAGCGAGCCAAGCAGCATCTCTGGAGAACATGGATAGGTGACATTTCAGGTTGGGACCCTTCTTCAGACTGATTGTGGGGGAGTGGGGCTTAAAGAAAGCTGGAAGAGGATAGAGGTAGGACAAAGCGTGGCCTTTAATAGGTGGACACAGGTCAGAGTAAAAGTTTTTGATAGGCAGATGGTTGGAACAAAGGCCCGAGATTAAAACAATGTGTGAGACAAAAAGATTGCAGAGTTGCAAATTGTGAAGCCAGAGGAATGAATGTGGGTGGAGGGGAAGGGGGGAGGGATAGGTGCGAGTCCAGGTCAGTGCAGGAGAGGGAGGGGGGGGGGGGCAAAGAAAGGGGCGGATGTGGGTGAAGAAAGGGGGGGGGGGGTGTTAGAGGTTACCTAAAATTGGAGAATTCAATGTTCATACCACTGGGTTGTAAGCTACCCATGCAGAATATGAGGTGCAGTTCCTCCAGTTTGCGTGTGGCCTCACTCTGACAATGGAGGAGGCCCAGGACAGAATGGTCAGTCTGAGAATGGGAAGGGGATTGAAATGGTTAACAAGTGGGAGATCCAGTAGGCCTTAGCGGACCGAGCGCAACTGTTCAGCAAAAACCTTGTTTACCATCTAAGTGCTAGAGATCAAATTACTCGTGAAATACTCTAATGAAATGCAGTTTGCAAATGAGAAACCTTGAAGTCTCTATGAAAGATTGCAATATCTGATAACTGCTAATTAGAATTAGACAAAGCACAGAATAAATCACTTGTCCTTCTTACTGCCTTGCTTTCTTTTATGCTTCAGTGCCTGTCCTTTCTGAGAAATATAGACCCATTTGCAGACATTTGTTGTGCGTAAGCAGAACACGGAGGCAGTTTTCCACAGAATACAATGGTGGCACAGTGGCGCAGCGGTCGAATTGCTGCCTTACAGCAAAAAATTCTGGCCTCTGGTGTTATCTGTATGGAGTTTGTTTGTTCTCCCTGTGACTGCGTGGGTTTTCTCCAGGTGCTCCAGTTTCCACCCACACTCCAAAGAGGTACAGGTTTGTAGGTTAATTGGCTTCTGAAATTGTCCCTAGTGCGAAGATAGAACTAGTGTACGGATGATCACTGGTCAGCGCAGTCTCAGTGGGCCGAATGGCCTGTTTCCACACCATATCTCCAAACTAAACATTGCTCTAATTATCTTTTTCGTTTGTCTGGCTCCTGTTGGGATGTTTATCTGAGCATTTCCACGTGATTCCCTTTGTAGCAATGTCCCTTTGTAGCAATGTTGTTCACCTGTCAGCTGATGAATGACCACAAAATCATTTTGTGTACCGTGGCCATTACTTTGATTGCCAAATTAAGTTGCAATAAGCTTATTATATACAAGCAACACAAAGAACAAGCACCACAGCTAATTGCATAGTAGCAGTGAGTTGAAGGCTCTCCCCCTGTGTGGCAACATTTCACTCACAGTGTCTACCAGACTCATTTTGCTATGTTTGGTTCATATGGAGAGATATCACTGTGTGTGTTCCCTTGATAATCGCAGCACCTCGGTGTAAATGCTGTCATATCTGCCAGAGTTATTTGCCCATAGTTTGCAATGGTGTGGGTCTCAACCAGTTAACTAGATGTCATGGGGAGTGGGGACATGTTATTTTGTTATTAAAAAATATATATTTTCAAAAAATATATATTTTTTTATTTTCAGAATAAAAAATATTCAAAAACACTTCCGACATTCTCAGCAGCTGTACATACATTCATTAGCATTGCATTTGGCATTGTTCACAAAAACTGTAGTTATGCCAGGCTCCCTTGCCACTCATGTACCCCCCCTGGGTAATATCCCTTCCCCTGTCTGAGGGGCGTCTCCACCACACCCCACGCCACCCATTGGAATGTGCCACTTTGCAGCCTTTTCTGCAGCTACTCTGTGGCTGCCATGGAGAGGTTCGTGAGGACTCGCTGTCTGCAACACAGCAAACACGTGGTATCCCTGGGCCTTACTTGCAGCTTCTTGGAAGAACCAGTCAGATGGAGTTGGAGTGTGTAGATCAGTGTTTAAAATATCATGAAGCTACGTTCAGCATATCTTAGCCCAATGTTGCAATTTTTCTTTGGGGGAGCAGTGACGAGGTCGGCACGGCAAAAGGGGATGAACTTGGGACAAAATTGAAGGAGAGCATAATAGTCAGAAAGTCTTAAGACTTTGGGACACCACAGTGGAGCAGCGGCAGAGAAACGGGTTCGATCCTGACTACGGGATCTGTCCATCTCTCATTAATATTGGAATATTTCTATTCCAAGGGTAGAAATTCAGAATCCTTTTCTGAGGGTGGAAATGTCATACCTGGGAGGGCATAGGTTTCAGGTGACGGGGTAAGTTTAATGGAGATTTATTAGGGGTTCATTTTAACAAAGTGGTAAGTGCCAGGGACGCACCACCAGCGTAAGTGGTGGAATCAGTTATGATGGCAATATTCAAGAAGCGTTTTGACAGGAACAAGATTGGACAGGAATCAGAGGAATGGAGACCATGTGTAGACAAATGTGCAGTTTAAATGGTCATGGTCGCCACAGACATAGCGGGCCGAAGGGCCTGTGCCTGTGCTGCATTGTTTCATATTTTATGAAACCCCTGGAATTCTCATTCCAAAACTCTCTCTCCTTTGAGACATTCCTTAAGACCTACCACATTGACCTAATTTTTGGTAATTTGTCCAAATGTTTTCTTACTTGTCTCAATTTAAAATGTTGCTGTTGGCACTCCAGTGAAGTTTTCGTGCTGATACAATTCTGTTTGTATGGAGTTTGTACATTTTCCCTGTGACTGCATGGGTTTTCTCCCAGTGCTCCAGTTTCCTCCCACACTCTAAAGATGTACAGGTTTGCAGGTTAATTGGCTTCAATAAAAAAAATTGTCAGTTGTCCCTTGTGTGTAGTGCTGCGGACTGCGGTGATTGCTGCGGACTCAGTGGGCCGAAGGCCCTGGTTCCACGCTGCATCTCTAAAGTATAAAGTAATTACATTATAAGTGTAAGTTCTATATAAAACCAAATATTTTGTTTCTCTTTTTTTCTCTGGGTAGGTTGTTTTATTTTTATGTTTATAATCTAACAATATTGCATCATTTTTCATAACCAAATGTTGGACAGCTTAAAGACTGAGAATATAATTTAGTGGAAGAATAACTTTCAATTGAATAATTTGTGAAGAGGAGTATTACTACCTGACATTTACTTCTCATATCAAACCATATACTGCCTCTCTTTCTGTCATCCCACTCGGCCTTGTGATTGCAGTTCTACAAAAGCCCCAGCATAAAAGATTCTTTATGTGTAGGTAGGAACTGTAGATGCTGGTTTACACCGAAGGTCGTCACAAAAAGCTGTAGTAACTCAGTGGGTCAGGCAGCATCTCAGGAGAAAAGGAATAGGTGACATTTTGGGTCGAGACTCTTCTTCAGACCGAGAGTCAGGGGAGAAGGATACTAGAGGTATCAAGAGGTACAAAGAACTCTCGTTGGAGAGAGGATAAGAAAAAAGGTAGGCATACCGTGAGGAGGTTTTGCAATGGAGCAAACAAAATGTGTAGGAAGGAACTGCAGATGCCGGTTTACACTGAAGATAGACACAAAATGAATGTTGGTTCATTCCAGTGTACTTATTCATTCTGTTTTCATTTTCATTTCGAAGAAAAAAAAATCCCAAGGTGATTTAGAGATGGCACATTGGCTTGACTGGCAGAATTGCTGCTTTGCAGTGCCAGAGACCTGGGTTTCGAGCATGACATCGGGTGTTGTCTGTGTGGAGTTTGCACATTCACCGTGTGACTCTGTGGGTGTTTCCTCCGGGTGCTCCGGTTTCCCCCCACATCCTGTTCATTAATTATAGGAGCAGAATTAGGCCATTCAGCCCATCAAGTCTACTCCACCATTCAATCATGACTGATCTATCTTTCCCTCTCAACCCCATTCCCCTGCATTCTCCCCATAACCCCTGACACCCTTACTAAACAAAACAAATTATTTCTAAACTAAACTAAACAATCTAAACACAGGAACTTCAATGAACAGAATTGACAGCATGCAGCTCTATAAAATATATAGGCAAGTGGACAAAAGATTGTGAAAGATGGTAGATATTGGGGAACATTTCAGGGCAGGGATTTTACAGCTGAAGGTACAGCTCTTGTTGATGGTGTCACGAGATTCAAGAATACATAAGAAGGCAGAATTTATTTCTTCAAGTTCCTTTCCGAAACAAGTCAAACAGTTTCCTTCTGAAAATCAAAATAAAACAGAGATGTTGAAAATCTAAAGAAAAAAACAGAAAGTACTAGAAACCCTCAGCAGGTCAGGCAGCATCTGTAGAAAGAGAAACAGTTAATATTTTAAGGGTTTTGATGAAAGTTCTTCAACCTGAAATGTTAACACTACTTGTTCTCACAGATGCTGCCTGACCTATTGAGTATTTTCCCTATTTTCTGCTTTTGTTAGGTATTTTTAAATGTTTGGCTCAGTTTTTGGGGCGGAATGGTGACACAGCAGTCGGGTTGCTGCCTCATAGCACCAGGACCCAGGTTCAACCCTGACTGCAGATGTTGCCTGTACGGAGTTTGTAGATTCTCCCTGTGACTGCATGGGTATTCTCCGGGTTCTCCAGTTTCCCCCCAAACTCCAAAGACCTACAGCTTTGTAGGTTAATTTGGCTTTGGTAAAAAATTGTAAATTATCCCGAGTGTGTAAGATAGTGCTAATGTACGGCGATCGCTGGTCTGCATGGACTTTGTGGGCCGAAGAGCCTGTTTCCGCTCTGTATCTCTTAAACTGAACGGAGTCTGCACCGACCAGCGATCGCCCATACACTCTTTTACACAAAGGGTGGTGGGTGTGTGGAACAAGCTCCCAGAGTAGGTAGTTGAGACAGGTACTATTGCAATATTTAATATATATTTAGGCATGGATAAGATATGTTTAAAGGGCAGTGGACCAAACGCAAGTAGGTGGGACTAGTGTACATAGGACATTGGTTGGTGTGAGCAAGATGGGCTGAAGGGCCTGTTTTCACACTGTATGACTCTATAGTAAACCAGATGAGCTAGCAACCGGTTTCCAATACTTGCCCACACCCTCTCTCCAGTGCAGAATTCATTTGGATTTCAGGCCAACATTTAACTTTTGATGATGAAAATGTAACACTCAGTCGTTCTGAGGCTGAGTTTGGGGGAATAGGATGGACTGTTGCCAGAGCCTATGGGAAGTGGGAAAATCACAGGATCGGGTGACAAGATGGATATTGGGTGCTGGTGCCTGAACTTAGTGCAGTGTGCGTGATGGGAGGGTTAGCTGTTGATGAGAAATTGAGGCCCGCAGCAGGTCATCATGATCATGTTCAATATCAGGGCTGTCTGGTGGGTTTGGTGACCTACTCCTGCTCCTATTCTGTTCCCCCAAAGCTGAAGTGCAGGAGTGATAGTCAAAAGAGTCAAGAGTGTTTTATTGTCATATGTCTCAAGCAGAACAATGAAATGTTTACTTGCAGCAGCACAACAGAATATGTAAACATAGGACTCTGCAAACTAGAAATAAATTAAATAAAAATTCAGTCTACACACACACACACACACACACACACACACACACTTACACACACACACACACACACACACACACACACACACACACACACACACACACACACACGCACACATATATATATACACACACACATAAAACAAACAAACAATAATAGTCCAAAAGACAAAACCAATGGGCCACAAGTCTATATAGATCAGAGATTCTTTGGTGGTATTGTTTAACATGCCTCCTTGAATGACATGAGACGGCTCAAAATAAATTATTTCCTGTCCTACAATGCTGGAAAAACTATTATGTAATTCTATTTAGAAACAACAAATTGCAGATGCTGGTTTACAAAAGAATTAAACAAAGAATTTAAGTTACCCAGGGACAGAGGAGACTGCAGATGCTGGTATCTGGATTAAAAATAAGGAATGTAGAAACAAGGAACTGCAGTTCCTGGTTTGCACAAAAGGATGCAAAGTGCAGGAATATCTCAGGGGGTCAGGCAGCATCTCTGGAGAACATGGATAGGCGACGTTTCGGGTCAGGACCCTTCTTTAAACTCAATTCTTTTTTCTCAGCGACAGTGTCTTCTGCTAAAGATTAGTTCTGCATTGCAATCAAAGCTCCCAACGGCAACCTCAAGCCTATAAGGAATGTCGGTCAAAACTCTGCTGCCACCTTCTCCACCCAACCTCCACAAATATATAAACAAAAGCTGTCCAGGCTGATATTCTAATTAAAGATGGTCATGTCAAAATCGACATGAGTTTTCAATAATGCAAGCAACAAACCTGTCAGTTAAATGTGATCATTCACAATTCATTTTGCTTTTAGCAATATAATCACTTTATTAATATTTATCTTATTAATGTATAGATACATTTGGTCATTATGAATGATTGTAGCACTCTCTGAATTTTGTTTCTGATTCAACATTTATGTGGGGGAAAAAAACAGCAATAAATACTCTGGTGGCAGTTCTGTTCCCTCTGAACTGCTTCATCTGTAATCTGAGGGCATAATATCCTTCGTTTGTCCTTCACTATTGTCTAATTGGCGTATCTGAGCATTCAGTTATGCTGATTGAAGCCACTGTCTGTTTGATTTTGATGGCTTCCAACAAATCATACCTCAAACGGTTTTAATTGAGAAGGTTGCAGTAAAGCTGAAGCTCTTCATTCAACGCAATGAACCGAACGCTGTAAAACGTTGAGACGCAGTGCACAGTGGACCCTGCTCTTGCACGTTTTTCTTTAATATATAAGGGGCTTTGATCTTATTCAGAATTTAAATTAACGCTATCCTGGCATAAATTGGTGCAATGAAGTGTTACAAGGCACCTCACTCACAACAATGAACCAGATAAGTATGAACATAGATCACTAACTGTTTCAGCACACTCCACTGGAAAAATAGATTTTTATCTTAACAGGAACATGTCTTCACCAAACAGGCATCAATCACGGCAGCCAGTAGACAATTTAAAAATTCTGCATCCAGATTTACTTGATGTCCACTCGAGACAATAATTTGCAGATTGATGAAGAATAGGTAGGGGAAACGTTGTCCGATTGAATCCCCAAATTTCAGATCTGCTTGAAAGAGCAGTTCATTTGTATTTAGACGGGATTGATCCAGGGAATTCTCACCCTGCAACAGACTGGGCTGCAACAAAGCTATGGTCATTTCTGTCTGTACTGCGGCTGTCGTGCTTCATTTCATTTATATTCACACTGCATTCAATTCCTTCCACGCTTTCTTCCATTTTTGTTCTGTGTTGCATTTTGGAATTGCCGATGAAAATAATAATGGTATGCCTTTCCAACATAAAATATTTTCATTCATCCAACAGCCTCTTCTCCACCATTTACTTAATGAAAATTTAGATTATTTATCACAAATCTGTTAAGTCCACAGACCACAGGGCAGCACAGTGGTGCAGCAGTAGAGTTTCTGCATTCCAGCCCCAGAGACCCGGGCTCGATCCTGACGACAGGTGCTGTCTGTTCGGTGTTTGTACATTTTCCTTGTTTTCTCTGAGTGCTCCGGTTTCCTCCCACCATCCAAAGACTTGAGATTTGTAGGTTATGTGGCTTCTGTAAATTGTCCCTAGTGTGTAGAATAGAACTAGTGTATTTGGTAATCGCTGGTCGGCATGGACTCGGTGGCCTGAAGGCCCTGTTTCCACACTGTGTCTCTAAAAACTAAAAAACTAAAAAGCTGTATTAATTAAGTTAAGAGATTATCGATAATCTCTTAAGGTATAAAGACCTTTTTTCAAGCAATATTAAACAGGTTTCCGGCCCAACTATGGTTTTGGAACAGCTCTGCTCAAAGCACCAATGACGTTTTGAGTAACAAGGGTTATTGATTCCTTCTTGGTCTATGAATTGAATGCACTTCTTTAGGTGCTTAATATAGTGTAGAGTGCTCAGGAGCATTTGGACAAAATCCATCACTGCCTTAGTCCAATTAATGCTGAAACTTCAATCAACATTTGTATTATTTTGTACTAGATTATTCCAATGTATTCCTGGCTGCTTCTAACATTTTTTTCTCCATAAATTTATGTTATTCAAACATTTGCTTCCTATGTCCAAACTCAGTGAATCCCATTCATCCATCTTGGTGTCAACAGACTGTCATTTATAATCCAGTCATGAAACATTTAGCATCTCAGTCTGAAGAAGGGTCTCAACCCAAAACGTCACCAATCAATGTTCTCCAGAGAACCTGACCCGCTGAGCTACTCCAACACTTTATGCCCTTTTAGCATCTGAGTTCCTCAGTTCAGATGCTTTTTTGAACATTGTGAACAAATTCAGTGCAACAAATGGTTCCAACAACTGACCACACTCACATTGTTATTGGGTTTTTTTGCCATTATTTTCATTATTTGTACCCTCTTCCCACTAGAATACTCTTACGGAAGACACCACTATATAATACTTACCTCAACCGTGAAGTCTGATGAGCAGTACAGACCCTGCCACAACTTGCCGTTTGCATCTGTAATTTTGAATGATGTAATGTGTTTCTAAAAATTCCATCTGTGACTCTATTCTTTTGTATTATTTAATATTCAAAATATTGAATATATTTAAGTTTTCTTGGCAGACCAAAGAAGTAGAATAAAATATCGACCATAACGGTGCAATGATTTATGCACCATGGTGAGCTTGATTGTAATCATGTGGAGTCTTTTCTTTGACTGGATAACACATAACAAAAGCTTTTCACTGTAACTCGGAACACGTGGCAATAGTCAACTGAAATCATTGGTGCTGAAGCAGAGGGAGAAGGGGATTATATAAACCCTTTCCTGGTAGTTCTTCCTTCTCATAACTCGAACAGACACTGAAGTAACAGCAGAACAGGAAGCATCTGTGGAGAAAGAAACAAAAGTAAATTTCAGGTTTTCTCTCCCTCCCGGACACGGTCTGACCTGCTCATTTTCATTTCAGATTTCCAGAATATGCAGTATTATGTGTTGGACCATCTCTGAGCTGTTAACATGATAAGACATTTTGCAAATTGACAATATTTTTGTTCGCCAACTAAGCTGCTTGGGTTTTGCTGCCATTTTTTAGACTAAATGCCACCATGCTTTGGACAAATGTGGAAGTCTTGAACTTGCTGACCCTTGCTTATAATTTCCCAGCTGCACTCTAATCATATTGTGTCCAGGGTGTAGGATAGTGTTAATGTATGGGGATCACTGGGCGGCACGGACTTGGAGGGCCGAAAAGGCCTGTTTCCGGCTGTATATATATGATATGATATGATATGATATGACACAGAAGCAATCTTCAGGATTCACGCATTTACGCTGGAAAATCGGCCATTTAAAGTCATTAAGTCACACGGCACAAAAACAGGTGCTAGATAGACACAAAATGCTGGAATAACAATGGATCAGGCAGCATTCTTCCCAGAACCCACCTATTCATTTTCTCCAGAATTGCTACCGAACCTGCTGAGTTTCTCCATCATTTTATGTTTATTTCCGGTATAAACCAGCATCTGCAGTTCCTTCCTACACAAAAACAGGCGCATCAGTCCAACTCATCCTTGCCGGCCAGGTTTAAGAACTGAGCTGGTCCTGTTTGCCTACATTTGGCCCATATCCCTCTTACGCTTTCCTACGCATGTATCTGTCTAAAAGCCTTTTAAACTTTAAGCCTTTTCTTAATTTGTAAGGGTTATGGGGAGAAGGTAGGAGAATGAGGTTGAATGACGGAGTACACTTGATAGGCTGAATGGCCATCTTCTGCTCCTATGACCTATGAACATGAAACATTGCCATTTGACCTGTCTCTACAGCTTCCTCTGTTGGCTCATTCCGTGTCGCGCTACCCATTGTGTGAAGAAATTGCTCCCCAGCCTCTTTTAAATATTTCCCTCTAAACCCACACCTCTTGCTCTTCAACTCTATCATGCCCGGAGCATCAGTGCCCTGGAAAAATGAATTGCCTGCCCTGACCCTCTCCCAATCATGTTTCTATTATGGCTTTTAATATCCCAGTCGCAAGTAGCAATCCATACCTTCAGTTCATCTTTCTTGCCCATCAGGCTTCTTGCATTAATATAAATACAGTTTAATCTATAAGACCCCCGTTGCACCCTGGCCTGCCTCTGCTTGAACTGACACACATTAACATCGACATCAAGCTCTCTTTGTCCATCTGCCACACTATTGCTTTGAGTCTAGCCCCCCGTGTTACACTAGATTAAAGCATCTGGAGTAGCGCTGGCAAATCTCCCCGCTAGGATATTGGTGCTCCAGCAGTTCAGATGCAACCGGTCCCTCTTGTACAAGTCCCACCTTCCTTGGAAAGAGAGCCCAATAATACATATGCATAAAGCCATCCCCCTTGCACCAGTTCCTTAGCCGTGCACCTATCTGCACCATCTACCTGTTCCTTGCTTGGCAGGCTCATGGCAAAAGGAGTCTTCTTGAGATTATAACCCAGAGATCATGTCTTTCACCTTCCCCGCAATGAAGGTAGCTTTATTGTAATCACTGACATGTCTGCAGGTGTATGTGATGGTGTCACTAGTCAGACACCATTCAATTAGCAAGACAGCAATTCTTATGGCCATCTAATTGGCACTAAACAAATGTGATGTTAAGAAATGTGTAGGAAGGAACTGCAGATGCTAGTTTAAACCGAAGATACACACAAAATGCTGGAGTAACTCAGCGGGATAGGCAGCATCTCTGGAGAGAAGGAGTCAAGACCTTTCTTCAGTCAAATGTTAATTTGTGCATCAACGTGGCTGCAAATGGATTTATTTTCTGGGCACTGTTCTTCTTTGAATAGTGCTAAGACGTCTTTTAAGCCCACGAGAGAATGCATTCATATCTCACAGGGCTTCAGTTTAATCCCCTTCATATTATGGGGCAACACAGTGGTGCAATGGTAATGTTGCAGCCTTGCAGCTCCAGTAACCTGTATTCTATCCTGGCTACTGATGTTCTCTGTTCAGAGTTTGTACGTTCATGTAACCATGCGAGTTTTCTCCGGGTGCTCCAATTTCCTCCATATCTCCAAAGACATACAAGTTTGCAGGTTAATTGACTTTGGTAAGTTGTAAAATTGTCCCTAATGTGTAGGATAGTTGTAGTGTAAGGGGGGGTTGCTGGTGGCGCCGACTCAGTGGGCCGTAGACCTTGTTTCCTCGCTGTATCTGTAACGTCTAAATGAAGACACGTCCATTGCAGAAGTGGGAAGTGAACCTGCAACATATGCAGCAGTCTCTGGATTGGAACCCATAGTCTTCTGTTCTGTTCATAGGCTCATCAAAAGGAAGGCTGGACAACTGTTCTTCAGGTTTGGGGACTGAAGAGCATGCCCAGTTTTACTTCCATTCTTCCAGCAAAGCAATAAATATTTGCTGTGCTTCCTCTTTGAAATAAATGATCGCTGTTTTCACTACTCTGCAAAAAACTTGAAAATGTGTTCTAACAAGAATGTCAGAAATATGCTTTTTAAATCTGACCATCAGCAACATAACTAAACCATTCCAGTCAATGAGGTTACTTTAAAGCAAATTAGTTGCAAGATAATGCAGCTCAAGTAACTTTCCCAAATCTAATTTATTGTGGTTCTGGGCACTTTCCCTCTACACAAGTGCACACAGCAATATATCTTTTTTATTGTTGCAGAAATTCCATTAACAGTAGAGTAACTGTTTCATGTAGATTTGGGTACACACAGTTACTTTCATTGGTTTATAGTTTTATCAGCAGACTGGTATATTAGCATTTAGTTTGCATTGATAATTTAAATTCTAATTGTTGGAATAAGCTTCTGGATTAGGAAATCCAAAATGACAGAAGATGCAGCTTTTTGTAAAAACTAATGTCAATTGTAAATTTTATAACAATTTCAGTTTAAAAACATGTTGTACATTGTTTGTTGTACATTGTTTAGAATTCACAGCATAGAATTGCCCATTATTGTTAATGTTCCACAGAGAGTCTTCCTATCTTTCTTCATCTTACCTTAGCAACATTTTATTATTACTCTCTCAGTTTCTTTGTGAGCTTCTTTAGTCAATTGTTTCTCCACGATTTATCTCAACCACATTGTGTGGTAGCATGTTCCATTTTCTCACTATTCTGTTGGTTACTTGTACGTATTAACTGTCTCGGCAGCGTCCGGCTAAGTCCTGGGCACTTTCTGTACCGCACGGCCTGCTGCGTAAGCACCATCGCCATTGCCAACCTGTTTCATTGCAAATTTGAGTGATCTTACTCCATCCTATCCCCCCGGTCCAATCTCTCCCGACCTAGGTCCAAGATACCTCACATGCCCTTCGTCTCTTTAATGACTTCCGCTTTCCGAGCCCCCACTCCCTCATCTTTACCATGGACGTTCAGTCACTCTACACCTCCATCCCCCACCAGGAAGGCGTTAAAGCCCTCTGTTTCTTCCTCGACCGCAGAACCATCCAATTTCCCTCTACTAACACTCTGCTCCACCTAGCGGAGCTGGTCCTCACCCTCAACAACTTCTCCTTGGACTCCTCCCATTTCCTCCAAGTCCAAGGCGTAGCTATGGGCACCCGCATGGTCCCCAGCTATGCCTGCCTCTTTGTAGGGTGCATTGAATAATCCCTGTTCCAGGTGTACACTGGCCCTATCCCCAAACTCTCCATTACATTGATGACTGCATCGGTGCTACCTCCAGCACCCATGCAGAACTCATGAACTTCATCAATTTCACCACCAATTTTCATCCTGCACTCAAATTAACTTGGACCATCTACGACACCTCCCTCCCCTTTCTTGATCTCACTGTCTCCATCACAGGAAATAGACTATTGATTGACATCTATTACAAACCCACTGACTCCCACAACTTCTTCCCATCCTGCTTCCTACAAATCCCCTACTCCCAATTCCTCCATCTATGCTGCATCTGTGCCCAAGATGAGGTGTTCCATACTAGAACATCCGAGATGTCCTCATTCTTTGGGGAATGGGGGTTCCCCTCTCCCATCATAGATGAGGCCCTCACCCGTATTTCCTCGGTACCCCGCAGCTCCGCCCTTGCTCCCCCTCCCCCTAGTCTTAACCGAGTCAGAGTCCCCCTAGTTGTCACCTTCCACCCCATCAGCCGTCGCATACAACAAATAATCCTCCAAAATCTCCGCCAACTCCAACGGGATCCCACCACTAGCCACATTTTCCCATCTCCACCCCTTTCCACCTTCTGCAGAGATCAGTCCCTCTGCAACCCCCTGTTAACTAATCCCTTCCCACCCAAACCACCTCCTCCCCAGGTGCCTTCCCCTGCAACCGCAGAAGATGCAACAACGTCGCTATACCTCCTCCCTTAACTCTGTCCAGAGACCCCGACAGTCCTTTCAGGTGAGGCAGAGGTTCACTTGCACCTCCTCCAACCTCATCTATTGTATCCGTTGTTGAAGATGTGGACTCATACATCGGCGAGACCTTTCGCGAAAAACCTTCGCTCAGCCAGCGTGACCCAACCTGATCTCGCGGTTGCTGGACACTCTAATTCTCCTTCCCATTCCTACGCAGACCTTTCTGTCAGTCTCCTCCATTATCAGAGTGAGGCTAAATGCAAATTGGAGGGACAGCACCTCATATTTTGCTTGGGAAGCTGTGAGTATTGATACCCATTGGTATGAGTATTGATTTCTCTCACTGCAGCTAGCCCCGCCATTCCCTCTCTATCCCTCCCCCACCCAAGTCGCACTAGCTTCTCATTTTCACCCTACAAGCAGCCTGTTTCATTTATCATCGTTACTTTTTTGCATATCTTTCAGTCATTGTTATTTATCTCTCCACATCACCGTCTATATCTCTCGTTTCCCTTATCCCTAACCAGTCTGAAGAAGGGTCTCGACCCGAAACAGTCACACATTCCTTCTCTCCAGAGATGCTGCCTGTCCGGCTGAGTTACTCCGGCTTTTTGTGTCTATCTTGAGCGATCATACGGTGTGGAAATTACAAACTACTTTGATTGCACTAAGGACTGAGTACAGAATTGTTTACGTAAGTGCAGGATTTCGTAAAGTTGCCTATTGTGTAAGCCAAGGAGTATCTGTAATTTAATAATAACAGTCACGTCATTCCGGTTCCTAATATTATTTTAGTTCAGTTTAGACATACTGCACAGAAAGCAAATTAACCTACAAACGTATACGTCTTTGAGTTTGGGAGGAAACCGGAGCTCCTGGGGAAAACTCATGCAGGTCATGGGGAGAACGTACAAATTCCATATAGACAGCATTCGTAGTCAGGATCAAACCCAGGTCTCTGGCGCTGTAAGGCAGCAACTCTGCTGCTGCGCCACTGTGCCGCCCTTTTTATAAATTTAATTAAAAAATCAAAGTAGGTTAGGTGAAGCAGCAGATCTTTCTCTGTAGTATAATCCTGTTATATTTTGAGATGCATTCAGTTTTACATGATAGTAGTCGACCTTCTTGTACTAAGAAATACATGCTTTATCATCCTTGAAAGATGATGCAGTTAGAATATCTTTTTATTAATTCAAGGGATGTGAGCATCACAGGCTGAGCCAGAATTTAATTGCTCATCCTTGATTACCCTTGAGAAGGTGATGATGAGCTGGCTTAAATGCTGCAGTCCTTGTGGTCTGGGAATACCTACAATGCTTTTAAGAGGGGTTTTCATGATTTTGACTCAGGAACATGAAGGAACTGTGATGAATCTCAAAGTCAAGATGTTGTAGACACAAACAGCTGGAGTAACTCAGTGAGTCAGGCAGCATCTCTGGATAAAAGGAATAGGTGACCTATACAAAAGGGACGGGTTGCACCTTAATTGGAAGGGGACCGACATTCTGTCAGGCAGGTTTTCTAGTGTTACACGGGTGGGTTTAAACTAGAAAGTGGTGGGGGGGGGGGGGGGGGGGGTGGAGTCAACAATGTGGAAACATATCCGTGCAGCGAACAGGAAAGAGAGTGTAGGAAAGATCACGTTTAAACTAACCGGGCAGGGGGATGGGACCCAATGCAAGGAGACAGAAGGCCATAAAAGAAGGACAGAAGCAAAAGGTAGAAAGGAGATAAGAAAAACTAACCTGAAAGCTTTGTGCCTTAATGCGAGGAGCATTCGAAATGCGGTGGCTGAATTGAACGCGCAGTTAGCTGTTAAGGGATAAGATATAGTTGGAATTACGGAGACAAGCCTCCAGGGTAACCAAGGCTGGGAGCTAAACATGCAGGGGTATTCGATATTCAGGAAGGATAGACAGAAAGGGAGGTGGGGTGGCATTGCTGGTTAAAGAGGAGATTAATGCAATAGCAAGGAGAGACATTAGCTTGGATGCTGTAAAATCGGTACGGGTAGAACTACAAAATAGCCAAGGGCAGAAAACGCTTGTTGGAGTTGTATACAGACAACCAAGCAGCAGTAGGGAAGTTGGACATCAAGCAGGAAATTAGGGATGCGTGTAGCAAAGCTACAGCGGTTATCATGGGTGACTTTAATCCACATATAGGTTGGGCCAACCAAATTGGTAGCAGCGCTGAGGAGGATTTCCTGGAATGTATACAGGATGGGTTTTTAAACCAATATGTAGGGGAACCGACTAGAGGGCAGGCCATCCTAGAATGGGTACTGTGTATTGAGGAAGGATTAGTTAACGATCTTGTTGTGCAAGGCCCCTTGGGTAACAGTGACCATAATATGGTGGAATTCTGCATTAGGATGGAGAGTGACACGGTTAATTCAGAGACTAGGGTCCTGAATTTGAATAAAGGCGTCTTTGAGGGTGTGAATCGGGAATTGGCTAGGATAGACTGGCAAATTATATGTAAAGGGTTGACAGTGGAGATGAAATGGCAAAGATTTAAAGATCGCATGGATGACATCCATGTCTAGCAAAAAAATAAAACTGGGAAGGTGGCTCGACCGTGGCTAACGATGGAAATCAAGGATCGTGTTAAATCCAAGGAAGTGGCATATAAATTGGCCAGAGGAAGCAGCAAACCGGGGGACTGGGAGAAATTTAGAACTCAACAGAGGACAAAGGGATTAATTAAGAGGGGGGGGAAAGAGCATGAAAGAAAGCTTGTGGGGAATATAAAAACTGACTGTAAAAGTTTCTTTAGATTTGTAAAAAGGAAAAGATTAGTGAAGACAAATGTAGGTCTCTTACATTCAGAGACGGGTGAATTTATAATGGAAACAAGGAAATGGCAGAACAAATACTTTGTTAAACAGTTAAACAAATACTTTGGCTCTGTCTTCACTAAGGAAGACACGAACAATCTCCCAGAAATACTAGGGGACCGAGGATCAAGTGGGAGGGAGAAACTGAAGGGAATCCACATTAGTCAGAAAATTGTGTTAGGTAAACTGTTGGGACTTAACTTCCTACCTGTTCTTCACCCCTTTACACCTTGAATATCTTATCTCTTGTCAATTGATAGGTTCTTGATTAGTAAAACGGCATGAATGGGTTATGTGAAGAAGGCAGGGGAATGGGGTTGGATCAATAGATCAGCAATGATTGAAGGGTAGAGCAGACTTGATGGGCTGGATGGCCTAATTCTGCTCCTATGTCTTATGATCTTATGAATCCACTGTCTTCTTAAACCAAACAAATCCCATGCTTTTTCCCACTCTGCCCACTTTTCCGATTAACAACCTTTTCTGTCTTTCATGGTTAGCACACAGCAAATTAGTTTTCACTCAGTGAACAAAGGATCCTCACTGATTATTTTGGTTACAGCTCCCCACGGATTCTTGGGATTCCTTGGTGGCAGTTTACAGTCAGAGGGAGTCCAGTGCAGTGTGGCACCCTCTGCCGGGAATGGAGGACCCGTAAGTGGAAGCAGAAGTATAAACATAAATAAAAGCAAAAACTAAACTGAATCATGATACCCAGAGGAGATGGCAGAAAAATCAAAAATGGCACAGAATAAAAATGAAATTATCTGAAGAAAATAAAAAGAATATTTTTATTTTTATGAAAGAAAACTGAAGAAAATAAAAATGAAGAACAATAAAACTGTCTAAAGAAGGGTCCCCACCTGAAACGTCACCCCTTCTCTTTTTCCAGATTGCCTGACCTGCTGAGTTACTCCAGCATTCTGTGTCTATCTTTGGAATAAACCACCATCTGAAGTTCTTTGTTTCTACAATATGAGGGTTTTGCCTGATTAGTCCATGGATGGGAGTACGGTGCTGAATATCAGAACATTAGGATATTTAGGGTTCATTCAACTGAAGTTTACAAGATTTCGAGAGGCACTGATTGAGTAAATAATCTGAATTGTCTAAGACCAGAGGACCTAGTCTAAAAATTAGACTAAAGGATAAAGATAATAAACAGTTTCATGCACAAGACTTCACTTCTGCAAATGGGTCTGCAGTAAATTGTAACTTTCAAGTCTGTTAATAGCAAAGATAATGGAGGAGCAAGATCAACCACTCAACCCTAAAAATTGTAGTAGGTCATGGGTAAATGTCAGCACCATTTTAAGAAGCAGATTCTGCGTGCTAGATTGGGCAGTGGTCACAACTCTGCGAGTTCTTCGTATATAAAATGTTTGCAAACACTTATTTTTGTTCAACTTCTTGGATAAGTTGACAGTTGACATTTATAATTATTGCTTGAAGAGTTGCTGCTTCGTGCTCTTTAAACTTTGGATGTTACTGATTGAATATTTGCACTAGAGATCCACTCTATCAGGCCAATTGATCATATTTAATGAACTGTTCTTCTTTGCTTTCTCTGTTAATTTTAATTTCACCTCCCTGAGCTGTACCTCTTTTTGGTTTATTTTAAAAAGTCATGGAAGCAGAGATTATGCATTTGCAAACAATAGAACTCTACTGTATCCACAATATAATTGAAAAGACATTTAACTTTATGCTTAGAGCCAAGAAAATTTGAATTGGTGAATTGATTAGTTAAAAACCCTTGACAGCCACTAAAATGACCAATGCTGCCTGATGTCGTATGGAAGCATGAATCCAATTCAAATAGACACAGTGGTGGAGTGAATCACCGGGTCAGGCAGCATCTCTGGAGAAAAAGGATGGGTACTGTTTCAGGTTAGGACCCTTCTTCAGACAAGGGGGGGAAGGTGAAGAGCTGGTATAAATCAGGCCCTGATCTTTTCATTGGTCAGCTGATATGCGAAACAGTGTAACTCTGTATATCTCGCACACAAAATGATGTAAATCTTACCATGAATGACAGAAATAAAAAGTGTTATCCTTGTTTATGAAGTTCAGTTTTGAATTATTTAAAATTGAGGGGGTTGGTGCAATATACTACTAATCCACAAATGTGTCGTTATGAGATATTCACATTTGAAAAATCCTTAAATCACAAAAAAACAAGAATTATTTGACCAACTTATCGGTTGAATTTAAATATGAAATGTTTACAGGTTGTAGGGTGGTGGGTAAGGATCGTGTTAATGCATGTAATTCATTTTTCACAAAAATGAGGGTTAGCATTATATTGCACCGACCCCCTCAATTATATGTTAAATTCAAAACTAAACTATGGCATGAGCAATGTACATTATTCTTGTCTAAATTTAGCACTTCAGTATCAGTGTAGGTATGTATGCATTACATTTTAATACACTAATATAGAATGAAAAGAATGAAAACATATCTTGACATGTGTTCATAGTTATTTTATTCACAATATTAGGATTTCTGGAAATAAGTTTGATGTCACTGATTGCGAATGTGTATGGGTAGCCCTTAATTAAATGTATGTGAGAGAACAGTGATCATGATAGGATGGATGGGAGGGAAATGGGCAGAAACAGTAAGGAAGAATAAAATCAGAGAGATTAAGCAGGGGGAAAACATTTAAAAAGAAAAAAAAATCTGTGAATTGATAGATGAGATATATTCTGTATTTTAATTTTTATGGTATCATCACACATACTGTTCCCCCACAACACTGATTACACTGCGAGAGGCATAACGAACGGCGGGTTTTGCTTCATAAAATGGCGGACGTTCCTAACCCTAACCCTAACCCTAATGCATACTGCACTTCAGTACATGTGATTTTGCAGGAGTGGTCTATCTTGCTCCTCTATTATCTTTGGTTAATAGATTTTAACGTTATTAAGGGATGAAGTCAAAGGCTAAAGACCAACAAGGCCTTTATATGGCAACATATTACCAGCTATGATAACATTGAACAGCTGTATAGAAAAGTTGCCACATGGGGTTTTTTCCAGGCATTCCGGTTTCCTCGCACATTCCAAAGACGTGCAGGTTGATAGGTTAATTGGCTTCTGTAAATAGTCCCTAGTGTATAGGATAGAAGAAGTGTATGGGTGATCGCTGGTCAGCGTGGATGCGGTGGGCCAAAGGGCTTGTTTCCACGTTGTCAACTCAACAATTGTGTGCAGTAGGGCACTTGTTTCACTGGATCAAATCAGGCTTACCGCTACAGTGCCTACTGGCCCAACTTTTTTTCCAGATGCAGGGCCAAATAATTTGACCCTTCACACCAGCGAGACAGGTAGGCTGTCCAGGGTGAGTATGTCTCTCATGAGAAACCATGGTCCCTCCCCATAGAACACCCTGTCTTTGACAGCTCACCCTGCCTTTGACAAAGGCATTTCATCTGGTTTTAAATGTCTTCGATCATCAGCGACTTTTATAAATAGCTCAAATAGATTTGAACAATGAAAACAATTTTTTTTAAATAAAATGTTTGTTAAAAATAAATGCACAGGGAAATATTAAAATCGAATTAAAACATTAAAATAAAGAAAAGTAATTCATTAAAAACTTACCTGCATTTAGGTTTTATCCATAGGGCCAGCAAAAAAAATGTGGGTTGCCACCTGTGTCAGCCTTAGTTTAGTTTAGTTTACTTTACTTTAGTTTAGCGACACAGCATGGAAATAGGCCGTTCGGCCCAGCGATCACCCATACACTCGTTCTATGTTATCACAGGTTCGCATCCTACACACTCGGTGCAATTTACAGAAGCCAAATGACCTACAAACCGCACGTCTTTGGAATGTGGGAGGAAACCAGAGCACCTGGAAAAAAAACCATGTGGCACAGGGAGAATGTGCAAACTCCGTACAGACAGCACCCAAGATTGAACCTGGTTCTCTGGTGCTGTAAGGCAGTTATTGAATTGTTGGTTCTGTTTAGTTTATTATTGTCATGTGTATTGAGGTACATTGAAAAGCTTTTGTGTGTGTGCCATTGATTTGTTTGTTTGTGCAATGCTGCGGGGCCACATGTGAAGTGCATCTGCCCCTCTATCCCCATCTCCAATGTGACAGTGCTTTGCCACTAAGGTCAAATATGAACCCAGTGGACGGATAAAGACGTCAGATGCAGCAGAATGAAGTTTAATGGTGAGTGGCTTGCAAACAGTCACTCCCAGAGGTACCATCAGCTATGAGTCAGCTTTATTTGGCCCTGTAAAATAATTAAGTAGTTTGAGTGCAGTTGCCATATAAATAGTATAATTTCATTAATGATAATACTGCACTACCTGAAATAGACTAGGATTATTATCCTTGAATGCAGTTGTCATTAAAATAGTACAATCTCATTAACGATAATGTAACATTGCCTGAAATAGATTCTGATTAGTTTCCTTGTATGATTACCAGTTTTATAAATAAACAAATTTTAATTGTGCCACTCCTTTTCCAACCCTTTAATGCACTAAAGCTAACTGTTCGCCACATCTGAACATTAGTAGAGTGAGTCAATTTCATTGACGATTAAGAATGACAACCTACTCTTAACATGAATTACTCAGAGGTTTACACAATAGCACTGAGAGAGATGGGTATCTGTACGTGTGCGGCTGAGAATGAACTAAGACCTGTTTTGAGAAGCATTGTTGTTACTACTGAAGTATTGGATTACTGGAAAAGAGGTGTGCAGATCACTCAATTAATTGTACACAATATTTGTGTAAAGTACAGCGGACACGAGGAACTGCAGATGCTGGTTTATAAAAAAAGAGACACAAAGTGCTGGAGTAACTCAGAGGGTCAGGCAGCATCTCTGGAGAACATGGAATTGTTGATGTTTCAGGTTGAATCAGAAGGGTCTGGACCCGAAATGTCAGCTGACCATGTTCTCCCGAGATGCTCCCTGACCCGCTGAGTTACTTCAGCACTTTTTGTCTTTTTATGTGTGTGAAATACACATGGATTGATAGTAACAACATGCCTTTGTAGACCACAGTGTTTGTAATCATAATTTCAGAAGAAAAAATTATAGCTTTTTTATATAAAAAATAGCAATTTTTAAATTACATTTAATATTAATAAACATGGAGGATCAAGTTAGTTTTGAAAAAATAGGTTGAAGCAATAGCATTTTTATGAAGTTTGCCATGTAAACAATTATTTAATTTTGGTTTATATTGCATTGGCAATTGGAGGCTGTAAATGCAAACAGCAGCCTAAATTCAATGCAACTTCACTGTAACTGGTATGCAGAGAAAGCAAACTTTCGTCTGAAAACATTTGGTTTGGTTAATTTATTTGAAGAAGATTCCAAAATAGTATTCGGCAGAATAATGATTTAGTTCTAACTTTATCATCAAAAAACACTTCTAACAAATAAGGAATGCCAAAGTTTAAGAAGGTTTCAGATAACTGCGAAGAATAAATTACGACAATGCTCTAAAATTAAAGTATTGAAAGGACCAACCCGAAATGATGATGAAAACTTGATGAATCTTTCAATCCTTTGAGCACGATTATTTTTTTGCAGTTGGTGCATACTTATATTTACCACTGACATTAACAGACATGATTGCCTGCACAACTTCACCATGATTACAAAGTTAGAAGTATATAAAGAGGTCTGAAATCATTAAACATTTTCATTAATTGAGGTTTTCACCCTTTAAATTTCCAGATCAAAAGACTAAATTATGTCAATTTCTGTATTATTTATGAAGATATTAAAATGTAATTATTTATCACATGCATTCCCAGCCCTCTTCCTCGGAAGAACAATAGTCTTGTAAAAATGAAAGCAATTTCTTACAAAGACCTCATTATGTTGGTATACCACAAAACAACATGCCATTATTTGAGAAACTATACTTGGTGATATTCTAAATGAAATTTACTTTCAATGTTAAAAAATGTAAAAAATGGATCTATAATCCTACTATCATCCAGGAGTAATGGAAGATTATTGAATTGATCTGGTTTCCACTCTTTTTTTTGTGATTTCTTTGTATCCCAAGAGGCGTCTACATTCAAAGTCATTCTCTCCTCGAACAAAAGTATATTTTGAGGGTTTTAATCATTGGTTTGAGGACAGAATGGTGAGGGGGTAGAAAGGTCATCCAAATCTTCCATTTCAATCCGCCATTTACAGCCAACAGCCTCAAGGCAAAAATTCTTTCACTTATTACACACTCAATTAAGCACATTGCTTCCTCACTCCTGTGGGAATAATAATTACCAGGCAGTAGCGAATGTAACAGAAGCTCGATTTGTAACTTTAAATTAAATGACTAACCATTTTACCCAATGAACAATTAACTCGCTCGTCTAAAAGGTTGTAATAAACGTACTGATTTGGCTTGCCGTTTTCCAGTGTTCTCGTTCACGTTGTGCTGTTATGGTAACTCAAATCCAATGATCTGAATTTTTTTAGTTGCTCCCTTCAGTATTTCTGCACTCTTTCTCATTCCCACGTGGCTGCACAACAATACCATGGGCACAGGAGAAAATCTAAGACCGATATATGAGAAAGTAATTGGAAGAAACAAGCTCCTTACTGTTTGAGGAGGATCTGAAGATACAGTTTGAGTCTGAAGAAGGGTCCCGACCCAAAATATCATCTATCCATGTTCCCCATGAACGCTGCCTGACCTGCTGAGTTACTCCAGCACGTTGTGTCTGTAGTGGCAACTTCAATCCTTACGATAAAGTCCTCTATGCCTGCCAACACTTCACGAATGCTGGAGTGATCCATCTTCACACAAACCAACAACAGAGATCTAAAAGACATTTCAGTTTAATTGGTCGTTTATTGAAGTAGTAATACAAACAGATTTGTATTTATCCAAGCTTTTCTCTCGTAATAGGTCTGAGGAACTATATCTTGCCAAGGTCCTCCGTGTCTGACGCATCCTGTCTCTGCATCCCCAGATAGTACCTAGTTCTGACTCCTCCCAATCCATTTTGCCCATATATGTATTCATCTCACGACAACCCCCAAGTGTCCAAAATAATACAGCATGATACAAAATAATATGATATGCTAAACAGCTAGTACAAACACAAATGGCTCCTACAGTGCCTTTTATTGTAAACCAGCATCTGCTGTTTCTTGTTTTTTACCCCTTACAGTCCCTAATATAGGGGGAAGCATGTTTTGTTTGGGTGGTGGGTGCCTGGAACATGCTTGCAGGGATAGTGGTGGAGGCAGATGGATATGCAGTGGATGGAGGGATATGGATCATAGGTTTAGGTTTATTATTGTCACGTGTACTGAGGTACAGTGAAAAGCTTTGTTTTGCATACTATCCAATCAAATCTGATAATACTGTACATAAATACAATCAAGCTGAACTCAAATCCAATAGGTAGAGCAAAGAGGAAGATACAAAGTGCAGAATATAGTTCTCAGCATTGTAGTGCACTTGTTCCATAGACAAAGTCTAATGTCCCCAATGGGATATAGGTGTTTCGGACAGTATCCCAGCTTATGGAAGGACTGTTCAAAAGCCTGATAACAGAGCTGTTCCTGAGACTGTTGGTGCATACATTCAAGCTTCTATATCTTCTGCCAGGGAGAAGAAGGAAGTCTTTGTTTATGTTGGCTGCTTTTCCGAACTGTAGATGGAGTCAAAGGTGGGGAGTCTGGTTTATGTGATGGAAAGGGGTATGTCCACAACTATCTGCAATTTCCTACTGTCTTGGGTAGATCTGTTCCTAAACCAAGCATTGATGAATCCCAACAGTATGCTACCAATGGTGCATCTGTAGAAGTTTGTAGGACGTACTGGAGATATGTAGTGGTGTCAGTGTGTCATCTTGGCTGTCACTTCAACGTGGTCGGCCCATGACAGATCATGGGCTGACCCATAACGCCAAGGAACTTGAAGCTCTCAAACATTTCCACTTTGGAACTATTGATGCTAATTGGGGCATGTACTCCACCACGCTTCCTGAAGTCGATCATCAGCTTCTTCACCTTGCTATCTCCTTCCTCAACTCCATCTTGTTATTGTTCATGATCATGTGCAAGCAGATCATATTTTAGTTTATCTTGACACCAAAGTGCCTGTCCCATTGCTGTATTCCTCCATGTGCTATCCAGCTGATGTACTGAGGTTTAGTGAAACTCTCTGTCATGTGATCCCTTGGCAGGATCACAAAGGCAGAGAAGAAACTTTGTATATTTTGGAACATGCTCTTCTTCTAACCTCTGAAGCAACAAGTAAACTCCAGGAGAGCATTCCTCACGGGACGGCACAATGGGGCAACTGTAGAGTTGCTGCCTTGCAGAGCCAGAGACCCAGATTCCATCCTGACTGCGGGTGCCGTCTGTACGACGCTTGTACGTTCTCCCCATGACCGCGTGGGATTTCCCCGGGTGATCTGGTTTCCTTCCACACTCCAAAGACGTACAGGTTTGTGGGTTAATTGGCTTTGATAAAGAGTGTAAATTGTACTTGATGTGTAGGATAGTACTAGTGCACATGGATCGCTGGTCAGCGAGAACTCAGTGGGCCAAAGGCTTGTTTCCGTGCTGTATCTCTAAACTAAACTAAATTAAACTGACAATCCATTCTACCTATACAAGAACATATCCAGGTCTCCTTTGAAAGGGTATGGTAAACTCACACTCAGTGCACATTCTGACACTTTGTTCCAACATTTCATTGATTCATTTATTGCCTCCCTTTACAGAATGTCCAACCGACGGTGAACAAGTGTGTACATGTGCTAATAGAAATGAGATCTGGCAGTGATGTGGAGTGCCGTCAATGGATTTTACCTGCCTAAAAATTTGTGTGACAACATGTTCAGAATAGATAATATGGAAAATGCATCAGGCTTAAAGCATGTTGGAGTAACATGGAGCAAGCTCCATTCTGGACATTATATTTATGATTACCTTGAGGGCATCTGACCCTGAAAGTGCATCCCTAATTTTGAACAAAACAATAGGCACGCCAAAGAAAACTCCAAATTGTCATTTAATATCATAGCGAAAATAAATCATTACACAAGCTAGAAAAAATTACACGTGTATTTTAGAAACATAAAAACATTGAAAATAGGTGCAGGAGTAGGCCATTCGGCCCTTCGACTGATCCTGTCACTGCTTTCCAAATGTGCTGCTATTTCATCTTTAATAATCGACTTAAGCGTCTTCCCCATTACCGATGTAAGGCTAACTGGTCAATGATTCCCTGTTTTCTCTCTCACTCCTTTCTTAAAAAGTGGGGTTACATTGGCTGCCCTCCAATCCATAGGAACTGATCCAGAGTCTATAGAACATTGGAAAATGATCACCAATGCATCCACGATTTCTAGGGCCACCTTCTTGAGTATTCTGGGATTCAGACCATCAGGCCCTTGGGATTTATCTGCCTTCAGTCCCAACAGTTTACCTAACACTATTTCCTGATTAATGTGGATTCCCTTTAGTTCCTCCCTCCACCAACATCCTCTGCCCCCTAGTATTTCTGGGAGATTGTTTGTGGCTTCCTTAGTGAAGACAGAACCACAGCACACATTTAACTGTTCTGCCATTTCCTTGTTTCCCATTATAAATTCACCTGTTTCTGACTGTAAGGGACCTACATTTGTCTTCACTAATCTTTTCCACATATCAAAAGAAGCTTTTACAGTCAGTTTTTATATTCCCCGCAAGCTTTTTTTCATGCTCTATTCCCCCCTCTTAATTGACCCTTTTGTCCTCCTCTGTTGAATTCTAAATTTCTCCCAGTCCTCCAGTTTGCTGCTTCCTCTGGTCAATTTATATGCCTCTTCCTTGGATTTAACACTATCCTTAATTTTCCTCATTAGCCACGGTTGATCCACCTTCCCCATTTTATTTTTTTCGCCAGACAGGGATGAACAATTTTTGTAATTCATCCATGCGATCCTTAAATCCTTGCCATTGCATCTCCACTGTTAACCCTTTAATTACCATTTGCCAGTCTATCCTAACCAATTCCCATCTCATACCATCAAAGTCTCCTTTCTTTAAGTTCAGGATAATTCCCAAATTATTTGCACTTCAGTGACACATTAGAATGCTGATGCCTTCTGCTGTGAACAATTTAGGAGGTTGGATTAAGGGTTAGGGAGTGGTGGGATTATTGTAAAGCAATTAATCTTCATTTGAAATCTGTTTTGACTTGTTCTTAATGACAGAAATTCCAATTAAATTCTTGTCACTTTAAATTTGCTGGAGTTGGTTCCATTTCGAAAGGAGCCATAAACTGTTCAATTCTCCTTGAGGAAACAGTTTCAGCAATCACAGTAAGTGGTGTTTGAAAATGAACTACCTCCTGACAGAGATAGATGCAAAATGCTGAAGAAACTCAGTGGGTCAGGCAGCATCTCTGGAAAAAGATGGGTGACGTTTTGGGTCGGGACCCTTCTTCAGACTGAAGGTGGGGGGTGTGGGGGGGGGTTGAACAGCTGGAGGCGAGAAAAGATCTCCTGATAGATCAGGTACCACCTTGCTGAATTAGAAGCATGGTGCTGTAGCTAACCTTGATCCCTGGAACTGATTAAAACTGTGGGTGGCCCAGTGCGCACAGTGCCATGTTGGAAGTTGAGCTTTTTATTTCATAATTCATTGGGGAGCTTTTCATTGGAAATAATTATCAGCAGAAAGTCAATTTATATTCCTAGGATAGAATAATTATAATGAAGCAAAGTAATCTACTTTGATTAATCAGTTCAAAGAAAATCCTGTCTGAAGGGTCCAAACCCGAAATGTCACCTATTCTTTTTCTCCAGAGATGCTGCCTGATCTGTTGAGTTAATCCAGCACTTTGTGTCTATCTTCGGTTTTTACCAGCATCTATAGTCCCTTTCTATACACTCAGAGAATCCGACCTAAAAGATTCATTTGAATAACTTCTTTATTTTGGCATTAGTGTAGACTAGCTTAGTTTAGTTTAGTTTATTGTCATGTGTGCCGAGGTGCAGTAAAAAGCTTATTGTTGTGTGCTATCAAGTCAATGGAAAGACTAAGCATAATTACAATTGAGCCACTCTATTCACATAGAGTAAGAAATGCTGCTGTTGGAGTAGAGATTTAAAAGAGTAGAGCGACTGTAATGAGTGATTGCAGATCCATTTCTGGGACCAGCACACAGTGAATCGCTTGGCTTGGACACCATCTACAAAGGGTACTTTGGTTGGAAGTAGTTGTCATAAGTTGGAACGTGGTGGGAAATAGCAATCTGGAAGTCCTAAACTTCCAGGCAGGTCTCCAATGCAGGCTGGGATTGGATATAGTATAGATTCCAGCAGTGATGAACAATTAGACTGCATGTACCAGCATTTAGTCTTAGGCTCGGGCCGCTGCGGACCGTCCGGCGCGGCCTCCAACCACAACAACCTGGCCGAGGGAGAAGACGGCAGGAGAAGGGAAAGACATTGTGGCCTTCCATCACAGTGAGGAGAGGACTGGAGGAGACTCACTGTGATGGATGTTTCTTTTTTTGTGTGTTTTTGGGGTTGTGTAATTTTAATGCCTATTTAATGCTTTTATTGTTGGACTGTGGGTGACTGAATTTCGTCCAATATTGGATGACAAATAAAGCTATCTTGAATCTTGAATCTTGAATCCTATGCTGTGGATCTGCCCCCTTAACTAGAAGGTTAGAATAGGGACAGGAACAGCAAGCTTTCTCATTCACACATACAGTAAGGGCTGTGAGAAAAACTGGTAAGAATATGGGAAGTATGTTTTATAGTTGTAATTATGTAAGTAAATTGAATGTCAGAGACATCTGGAAACATTTTGACAGCCAGCAAAGCTGGAGGCATGGCTTTGACAATTGTCAGAGATTTTAGGCCATTTTAGAGATGGAATATGATCTGGGGCCAATTGTTTGACAGCATTTGGTCACAAAAGTCCTTGTAATCATACCAACGTCATAAGTTTGGATTATGACTGATTGAACAGCATGTCACATGTTTTAACATGCTAAAAGGTTGAACAGACATGTAAACTTCATTCCAACAAGAAATCCGCACTGCCTTAGTAAGGACCTGGAACCAATACAATTTGCCTACCACCACAATAAATTAATGGTGGATGCAATCATTTGGCTTTCTACTCTGCACTGGACCACTTGGACAATAAAAACACATTCGTCGGGCTGTTGTTCCTCGACTACAGCCTGGCATTCAATACCACCAACCCCTCCAAAATTCAGTAAATTCAGAGGATTGCATCTCTGCTCAACCCAATGTAATTGGATCCTTGACTTCCTCATCGGCAGACCACTATCAGTGAGAATTGGCAACCTTGATAACCTTCACTATGCAGAAGCATGTCATGGCTGTGTGCTCAGCCCCCTGCTCTACTCTCTCAATGCCCATGACTGTGTAGCCACACACAACCAAAACCATCTTTAAATTCGCTGACTAAAACCCCGCTGTTGGACGAATAACAGGTAATGGTGGCTAAGAGTACAGGAGGGAGATTGAAAATGTGATTGAATGATGCCAGAACAACAATCTTGCCCTCAACATTAGAAAGACCAAGGAGCTGATTGTTGATTTTTGGAGGGGAAAACATAGGACCCATTTTATTTTTGCATATATATTGCATATATATAATAAAACATCTGTATATTTTATATAATGTACAATATATAATATGATTATATATTACATATAATATATTATTTATAATATGTCATATATAATATTGTGGCGCATCAGAAGAGGCCCGAAATAAAGGCGAGAAGCCGGGTATTTCGGGACGTTCTGTTTTATTATTCCTCAATTATCAGACCGGTCAAGTCTGCTGGAATGGCTTTGCGCCCAAAACCTTGTCCTTATATGCGTAGTACCGGACCGCCCCCCTGGACTGGTCCATTCCCGTGCCGAGGGGTCGGTAGTGGTATGGGCCGACCCTTGGGAGCCGCCACAGGACCCCCCCCCCCCCCCCAGAACCGGAGGCACGAAGCGCACTGGTGGTCGCACAACCCGACCGGACCGCGTACGGTAATCGGTCGACAGAGGGCCCGACCCTTGGGAGCCGCCACAATATATTATATATATGATATATATTATATATGTGTTTAATATGTGTGTTGTGTTTACAAGTCAATTAAACTGTAGCAAGCGCAGTATAATGGTGCAGCGGTAGAGTTACTGCCTTACTGCACCAGTGACCCAAGTCAATCCTGACTACAGGTGCTGTCTGTGTGGAGTTTGTACGTTCACCCTGTGACTGCGTGGGTTTTCTGCTCCAGTTTCCTCCCACACTCAAAAGACATACAGGTTTGCAGGTTAATTGGCTTCGGAGAAATTGTAAATTGTCCCTAGTGTGATAGTACTGGTGTACTAGTGCTAGATCACTGGATAGTGCTGGATCACTGGTTGGCGTAGACATGGTGGACCATAGGGCCTGTTTCGACTCTATACGTCTAAAGTAAATTCTAAAATAAGTATTTCAGCTGTTCCGTTGTTGGTATATATGACAATTAAGCTCTCTTGACTCTTGACTGGAATGTGTGTGGCCCAGAAAGTGAAATTTATCAACTGGCTTCACTATTGTGGAGGACCATTGGCCTGCAACGCATATTATCATAGAGTTGCACAGCCCAGAAATAGGCTCTTCATCACATTATATCCCCACAAACCTTTTTGCTCAATATGTTTGTCAGTGTTGCGCCCGCACTAGCATATGCATACATGCGGAAGAAACCCTGTGGCATTAACCACTTTGATTACTTAATTCAAAGATAATCTATCTTAAAGACAATTTTTTGATATTTGTGCATTTTGCCTGTATTAGTGTGGAGTACAAATTGCCCATTGGAAGTGATTATTATTGGGGTGGTCTGAAGGAAGGTCATAACCTGAAATGTCACCTCTCCATATTCTCCAGAGAAGCTGCCTAACCCGCTGAGTTACTCTAGCACTTTGTGTCTATCTTTACTATTGGGTGGAACATGCCTGGCTGCGAATAGCAAACTGGAAATCCCAAACTTAAAGGTATTTTGTCTGCATTGATGAGGACAAGAAGCAGACCGTAACAGGATTTAAAGAACTTTGATGTGGGAGTTCCCACCACCGAAACCAGCCATGAAGATATATCCTTGGGACCAGATGTAGCTGTACGTTCTTCCTCTTTCATTCAGTTGCTGGAATGCTTCACCCAGGTGTCCATCTGTTCTTCCACAATACCCAGCCATTTTTCAGAGAAATGGAGTGTCCTCTTCCCTGTCTGTTCTGTCATCCCTGGCCATGTCCATAGATTCCACCTCACTGCTTGATGCCACAGTTTTTTGTTCATAACCATCACTACCAAGAGTTCATGCCATTCTCCACACCAAACGAGTTGATACTGTCCTTAACTCTGCAATGTGGGTCATCACAGGGATGCTTGTCAACACCTTTGCAGTGGCTCCCTGTCCTCTCTCACATCGCCCTTCCCAGCAGACGCAGAAGGGAGAGGATGTTGAAAGATTGGTGCACCATCGTGGCTAACCCTGACCTTCCCATCCATGCTGACTTGAACAATCTGCCCAACATGCACCTGAAGTCCCGCAAACCCTTCTGGTCTTCAGCCAAAACCCTGGAAGACTTTGATCCCAAGACTGAGTGGCGCCGACCCTGGAAAGATGCCAACACCAACAATGGAGAGGTCATCACAGACCCCACAGTGAAACCACCGGGATTTGACTTCCATCGCAAGCAATGGCTAACCCTGAACAGGATCCGCACCCTCCACGCAAGAACAGCCCACCACCTGCATGTGGGGGATGACAGACAGCCCTGCTTGCGACTGCGGATATCCAGAACAGACCATCCCACACATCGTGAATGGCTGCTCACTGAGGTTTTTCCCTGGTGACATCAAGGCCATCCACCCAGCAACCGATGCTGCCCTGGCCTGGATGTCTACCCTTGACCTACAACTTTAGGCTCTGCACGCCATACGCAAGAAGAAGATGCCATTCTCCACATATCCCCCTGACATTGATTGACTGCTCCCTCTTTCAGGGAAATATGATCTTTATACTCATAACTGTTATATATATTTTTTAGCTTAGAAATACAGCACGGAAACAGGCCCTTTGGCCCATTGAGTCCACGCACACCATTGATCACCCGGTCACAGCAGTTCTATGTTATCCCACTTTCTCAGCCACTCCCTGCACACGAGGGGCAATTTATAGAGGCCAATTAACCTGCAAACCTGCACGTTGTTTGGATGTGGGAGGAAACCAGGGCACCACTGTGCTGCCCTTAAATGCAGCTTTTATTCTTAAATACAATAAGGAACGCAGAAGAAAACCAGGGATGGTAACAATGCACAACTTGCTTCTACATAAACTAGATGAGGCTAATGATACAGATGCATTTAAAAATAAGCCAGTTAAATGTAAGAGCAAGAAATGAACTATTTTCTTAGTTGAAAAAGAATAGAAGGCTGTTTGTGTGGAACCAGTTGAACTATTTCTGTGCTTTATTTCTATGTAAAGCTCCATGGTATAAATGTAGTACGTAATATAAAGCTATGTAAAGCTACATAATGACACAGTCATTTTTTCATCTAAATAATACGTATTGTTATATTTATGGTCTGGTCTGACTGTTTGTATCACCCACCTGACAAGTAACATAATTGAAATTCCTTTATATAGATTCAGTCGAGGTTAAATTGCAAATATGAAATTAAGACTTCCACTTGAACCATCCAATATCGATGTTAGGTTATAAATGTTCATAATAAAAACAGAAGCTGTGGGAGATATTCAATACGTAAGGCAATGCCTATGAACTGCAAAACAGAGTTAAAAATTTTTGGCTTGATGACCTATCATCAAAACCAGAGAAGTTTAGAGTTTAGAGGTACAGCGTTGAAACAGGCTCTTCGGTCCACTGAGTCCTCGCCGACCAACAATCACCCCGACACTAGCTCTATGTAATCTCACTTTTGCATCCTACGCACTAGGGGCAATTTACAGAAGCTAATTCACCTACAAACCTGAACGTCTTTGGAATGTGGGAGGAAACCGGAGCACCCGGAGAAAATCACGCGGTCACAGACAGCGAATTGAACCTGGGGCTCTGATGCTGTAAAGCAGCAACTGTGCCGCCCCCAAGTTGAGAATCAAACATGGTTTAGGTTGCAGAAATTTGGAGAGATGGATAGGAAAAAAAAGGATATGAGCGGCAGAACGGCAGCCAAGCAGAGAGGGAATGGCAACAGCACTGGCTGAGAAAGGCTGGTGAAAGCTTGTTCATTTCAGTTGATCTATCTGGAGGAGGTGTAAATAGAAGAAGATGAGTCCGAGCAGAGAATAGAGAACTATAAACAAAACTGAAGTTGAGATACATGCACTGTGTCACTGGAAATCTGAAATAAAAGAGTATTTGGAAAACATTTAGATAGTCTGGTGACATCTATATAGAGAGGAAAATTGAGTTAATGTTCAAGTTTGATGACTTATTATGAGTACTCATCATTTCAGATACAATTTGGACAGACAGGTTAATTGAAATTGTTGGATTCAATATCGTATCCAGAGGATTGTGTCATGCCCAGTCAGAAGATGAGATGCCATTTGTTGAGTTTACTCTGGGACAGTCACGTAAAGAGTGGTCCTACAGCAGCCTGGGACTTACCTGGACTTACCTGGATCAGGGCCCCTCCAGTACATCCAGCATGTGGACGTTGGACTTTTTCTTTTTATAAATGGTGCCTAAATGTGGTGACTGTGCATGTGTGCGCAATGCAAAAAAGAATTTCACTGTGCAGTGCATTTGTGACAATAAAGAACCATTGAACCATTGATATTGCAGTCATCAAATAATCACACTGTTCAATACTTGTCAACTTGAAATTCCATGAAATACCACAGTAACAATACATCTATTGTATCCGCTGCTCTAGATGTCAACTTATTTACATCAGCGAAACCAAACTCAACACCTTCGCTCAGTCCGCCTCAACCAACCTGATCTCCCGGTGGCTGAGCATTTCAACTCCCCCTCCCACTCCCAGTCTGACCTTTCTGTCATGGGCCTCCTCCAGTGCCATAGTGAGGTCCACCGGAAATTGGAGGAACAACACCTCATATTTCGCTTGGGCAGCTTGCAACCCAGCGGTATGAACATTGACCTCCAACTTTAGATAGTTCCTCTGTCCCTCTCTTCCCCTCCCCCTTCCCAGTTCTCCCTCTACCTTCCTGTCTCCACCTATATCCTTCCTTTGTCCCGCCCACCTGACATTAGTCTGAAGAAGGGTCTCGACCCGAAACGTCACCCATTCCTTCTCTCCTGAGATGCTGCCTGACCTGCTGAGTTACTCCAGCATTTTGTGAAATAAATACCTTCGATTTGTATCAGCATCTGCAGTTATTTTCTTACACTACACATGGCAAATGTTGTACCCTTTATCGTTTATCTGTGCCTTTTCATCTTTTCTTTGACAGGATAGCACGGCAACAAAAGCTTTTTACTGTACCTCAGCACACGTGACAATAATAAACTAAACTAAACTAATTAAAATAACATTCATCACTCAATTAGTTCACAGGTTCCAAATTAATTTTGAAAACTTTCAGCTGTATTTCCCATGTTTATGTAAAAATTCAACATACCATAAGCGTTAATTCATTCATTTTTCTATAAAGAATTTTAGTTAAGGAGACCCATCAAACGTAGATTTTTTAAAAATAAATTGCTTCTTCTAGGTGTTTTAATGTAATGTGTCTAGTCTGTAAGGTGGGTGATGCTGTAGGTGTTTTTAAATTGTAAAATAGGACACACAAATGAAGCTGAAATCCACCAACTGTTCTGTGGGTTTTTTCTTACTTTATTATTATCTAATTTCTTTATTCACCTCATCCTCCTTACTGAAATGTTATCCATTCATCTACTCCACTTAAATTAATTTCAACCCAGAGTGTAATGTACCCCTCCTGAGCAAAACATGTTCAGATTCCCTATTCTGTATCATACTTTGAAAAAAAAGAACTTCAGATAGTTTTGCTTACAATGGATTAGCTTTGGGTTTTTATAGTCTTATTTGACCTTTTGATTTTAGCTTCTGCAATTATCAACCGGAATATATGTCCAGTGAATAATATAAAACATATGCACACACACACTTGTTAACTACACACACACACACACACACACACACACACACACACACACACACACACACACACACACACACACACACACACACACACACACACACACACTTGTTAACCACACACACTTGTTAACCACAACACACACACACACACACACACTTGTTAACCACACACACTTGTTAACCACAACACACACACACACACACACAACACACACACACACACACACACACACACACACACACACACACACACACACACACACACACACACACACACACACACACAGCCACACACACACACACCCCCCACACCCCCCCCCCCCTTTAACATTGCTCTGCCAGAAAGACTTTGTATTGATATGAGGCATTTGAGTACTATTTACATTGCAAAGTCATTTTTAATGGAATTATTAATGAAGTTACAAACTGTAATAATGTTATATAATGGCACGAATAGTCGTACGTTTGACGTTGTTTGGAAGGTGATTTCAGCTTTCCACCTAATAGTAAACTGACAGTGTGAACCCAAAGTCATGATTCAACCTAATTTTGAAGTGAAGGGGACTGGAACACTGAAGGGTCCCCACCCAAAACGTCATGTATCCATGTTCTCGAGACATACTGCCTGACCCTCTGAGTTATTCCAGCACTTTGTGTCCTTTTGTGTATTAACCAGCATCTCCGGCTGCCTGTTTGTGCAATATCCAAAAGGTTGTTAGCAGATTATTAGAGTCTTACAGCCTTATTCTGTTGGAGGAAAACGTTTTCTTTGTACTGTGCTCCCATGTTTACATTTCAAATTAGAAAATCAATCTGCATAGACAAATGCAAACTACAGTGGCTCAGTATGCACAGGTTGCTCATCTCTGCAATGCAGCAACATTTATTTTTTGTTCAAAAGTAGGCATGTTCTGAATCTCAAAAGAATAATGTTTAAATCAATCCATGTGTGTTGTAAATTCTGGAGTAACAAGTATTCTTTGTATTCCTTCTGAAATGTACTGTTAGTTTTAATAGACCAATAAGTTTAGGCAGAGGTATTACTGTATATTTGCACAGATCTATCATGAGCCACCCATGTCCAATGAAATTTTATACAGAGAAATGTGAGGTGTTGAAATTTGGGAGCACTAACAGGGGCAGGACCGACACAGTGAACGGTCGGGCTCCAGGGAGTGCAGTAGAGCAGGGAGATCTAGAAGTACAGGGATGTAGTTTGTTGAAAGTGGTAGCCAAAAAAAGCTTTTGACACATTGGACTTCATCAGTCAGAGTATAGAGTCTTACAGTGTGAAAACAGGCCCTTCATCCCAACCTGCCCACACCAGCCAACATGTCCCATCTACACTAGTGCCACCTGCCTGCATTGGCCCATATCCCTCTAAACCTGTCCTATTCATGTACCTGTCTAAATGTTTCTTAAAAGTTGAGATCGTACCTGCCTCAACTACCTCCTCCGGCAACTCGTTCCATACAAAGTTAGAAAAAGTTACTCCTCAGGTTCCTATTAAATCTTTCCCCCCTCACCATAAACCTTGGTCCTCTGGCTCTCGATTTCCCTCATCAGGGCAAAAGACTCTGTGCATCTACCAAACCTATTTCTCTCATGATTTTGTGCACCTCTATAAGATCACCCCTCCTCTTCCTGCACTCCAAGTAATAGAGTCCAAGCCTGCTCAACCGCTCCCTAAAGCTCAGTTGATGAACAATTACAGCAACTCCTTGAAGCACAGGGTAGATTTGGAGATGAGCTGTAATTTTCATGAGGCACTGGTGAAGCATCTCAAATCCTCTGGCACTCACTAGTAATTTGCAGTTCAAGGCAAATTTAAACATATTTTGGCATCAAACCTCCATCCAGTGTTGTCTGAACATCAAGTACATGTACAAATTAACTGTGGTAATTTGTACATCACACATTGGGTCAACATAATATTGAGCTGCCAATTACTAGACTCAAAAAGTCAGTTGGGAAATGTGCCTTTGCTGATGTTGATTGTAAAGTGCTTAAGTGACTTAGCTTCCAGTGGCCAATAAGGGAAAAAAGGCTTACGTGACCTGATCTGATGCCATAACTGCAAGTTAATAGTTATCATGGAGATGCCTTTAACAAGTGATCTGACAAGGTGTTGTAAAGAAAGATTGTGGTAAAGAAAAATTGTTTGTAATTGTCTTGCCTAAGGCTGGGAGAACGATGATGAATAGGTTACAGTTCGCACTAATAGTTTAGTTTAGTTTTGAGATACAGCGCGGAAACAGATCCTTCGGCCCACCGAGTTCACGCCGACCAGCAATCCCTGCACATTAACACTATCCTACACACGCTGGGGACAATTTACAATTTTACCAAGCCTACAAACCTGCACGTCTTTGGAGCGTGGGAAGAAACCAAAAACCGGAGCTCCCAGGGAAAACCCTGCAGATCAAGGGGAGAATATACAAACTCCGTACAGACAACCACCCGTCAGCATTGAACCCGGGACTCTGCAGCTGTCAGGCAGCAACTCTACCGCTGTGCCACCTAAATAATTCAGTCTATTTCATCCATTTCTGCAGTTAATTAGTTACCATGCAACAATTAATTCTAGTTTGAAAGAGTTTAATTCTTAAATGTGGTACTTGAAAGTATGAATTGTGTTGAATATAGGTATGAAATGTATTCTAATATATTTTAAAGAATTTTACATTTTGCCGTTAATATATAATCCATGGTATTCCAGACTTAAAGCAGATAATATGAATTCAGTTGTTTCAATTGTCTAACTGATGGCTTGTTTGAGGTTATAAATGTTTTCAGAAGTGATACGTGCTCAAACAAATGCAATGTTGATAACACTGAAATCTCCACATATTTATTTCACCATTTTTAAAACTACACATCCACGTAATTCTACTTAAATGCAAAATATATTAGCCAAATTATAAAACTTCGGCATAAATGTAGAATCACTTTAAAAGGTTAAGATTGAATCTCCAGTTGGGTGGGTGGGAGTGAGTGAGGTGGTTGTGACGGCTAAGATGGGAAATCAATGAAATAAGAGTTGGACAAATTGTAAAGCGTTGTGATGCACAATGGCAGGCGCATTTACAGGCAACCAAGTTGAAAATAACTTGCATGCCTTCATGTAGGAACTATGGAGAACGGGTGGCAGAGGTTATGGGGAGAAGGTAGGAGAATGGGGTTAGGAGGGAGAGATAGATCAGCCATGATTGAATGGAGGAGGAGACTTGATGGGCCAAATGGCCTAATTCTGCTCCTATCACTTATGACCTTATGGAGAGGGATTTTATATTTGTATATTTTGTTAGTATATCATCATGAAAGCTATTTTATTGTTTATTGGAATTAATTTATTAGCCATGTAAACATACAAGGAATTTTACCACTGTCGTAAAGCTCAACAACAATACTGCTGTATTAAAATTGTTTAAGCAAATCGAAATATAATTGTACATCTCGCTCAAATTCTATTCTACAATCATACTTTTTTCAGTTAACGTTATCTAAATTAAATTGAGAAAATTAACACCAGATGCCAAAAGATGATTTAGTAGCTTTATGTTTATAATTTGTATTTGTTCTTGTCATTGGAATTTGAAGCCAACAAACCCAAAGATGTATCTTAGAGGTTTGATTGTATTTAAGATACCGACATGACTGGTAACAGCAAAGGGGACTCAGAATCAACCAATGAAGCTTTGATGATCTTGGTAGCTTGGAAGATTGGTTTGGATACCCGTGTTAAAATATGAGTCCGCATTTTACCAAAATGGCCCACTGCTAGGTCTCCTGATAATTGCATTTTAATATAAATTGCCTTTAATAATGGGAAATCAGCTTAATGAATCCAATAATATGAAATGAAATTTATTTCTTTAAAATATTAGTTGCAATAATAGGACATGTGCAATTTAGAGATAGCAGTTGATCAGAGACACATAAATAGTTATTTTGGTATGTGAAATTAAGGCTGGAGGATATGTCCAGATTGAAAAAAAAAAGTCAGTTTCCTAGATTGACAAAGTGGAGCTGATGTCAATAGGAATGCACACGACAAAGGCAGCATCTATCTGTAAGTTCTCATTGGGATGTTAACCCCTTTTGTAATCAACCAAATTCAGTCACCATCACAGATGTAAGAGTGCCTTTTCTTTTTCCAATGAACAAGCAGGAAATTGTGGAGCTGCAGGTGGCTTGAAGGAGAGAAACAGAAGGAGAATATATTTCCATAAAACATTTTGCTGGCCATTTGCAAAATAGTAGGCACAACATTTTGTCACAAGTATACCCATTGTTGGGATATAGTCCTTATTGTGCAATTAGCAGTCGGGTAATGGACATCATGATTCATCGGACTTGCAGCTGCCCACAAAATGTTTGTTGGCTTTTGTGTAGCATTTACCATCGTGGAAAGTCTGATGCAGGAGATTTTGAATCTTTACAGGGAATATAAAGATGACCTTCTCCAGTCAATCTTGTTGAATAATATTTTTTTGGGGCAGTTGAAATCTAAACTGAGAAGTTTCTGTGAAATCTCAGCAAGACAGATGGAAGGAAAGATAGGATTTTTTTTAAAAGACACAAGAGATAACAAAAAGTTTTAAAAGCTTTGTTTTATCATACGACAATAACCAAACACTAAAAAATGTGTTTCCATGCAAGTATTCCGTGTTCAGGACCTGCGATGTTGTTTGGTCGTAACTAAATCTCATCAAGCCTTTAAAATATTCACCTTCACTTGAAGCACTAGTCTTTTCTGGTTCAATGTTCAGTTCTTTATATGTTTAAATGCCTTGCCTCACGATGAACTAACAGTGTGGCAGGCAGTCAAAAAAAATCAACTTCATGATTTATTTTAATGGTGCATGTGCAGGTAGTGTAAATGCAGTCCAATTTACTGTTTGATTATTTGTTTGTTGGTGGTTTCATTAATATGCTCATAGCAAAATACTGCCTTGACAATTTTGCCATCCAGTTCCGATAAGAATGTTGCCAGATATGTCTTGTTTTTAAAGCAGACCACATGGCATTTTGGTGTCTGGTTGGCCAATATTATTTTAAATGTTGACTACTTCCTTTCCCCTTTCTTCAGTAACAATACCTAAAATTTAATTCACTGTTTAATTGGCAGTTTGTCAAAAAATTTAACGGTAAACCATGCCTCAAAAGTTTCTTGCATGGCTGAATATAATGCAGGATTGGACACCCATCTGTATATCTTCCGTTTATCATAATTCTTTCAGCTGAGGCAGAGGTTCACTTGCACTCCCCAGCCCCCAATGTCATCTACTGTATCTGTTATCTCGGTGTGGACTCCTATATATCGGCGAGACCAAGTGCAGGCTGGGCGATCGTTTTGCTGAAAAACCTACGCTCAGTCGTCCTTGGCCTATGTGATCTCCCGGTTGCCAAAAGTTTCAACTCTCCTTCCCATTCCAACAATGACCTTTCTGTCCTGGGCCTCCTCCACTGTCAGAGTGAGGCCACATGCAAATTGGAGGAATAGCACCTCATATTTCATTTGGGCAGCTTACAACCCAGCGGTATGAATATTGATTTCTCGAATTTCAAGTAACCCTTGCATTCCCTCTCTCTCTGTCCCTCCACCACCCTAATCATCCTGCTAGTTTCACTGTCAGTATCCCTTTGTTATCACTTTTTTCACAATGGACCATTGTGGGTCCCACCTCTCCTGGGTCATTGGTGCCGGCTCTGATTTGGTCTGTACCTTTTCATACCTTTAGTTTCCCTCTCCCCTGACTCTCAGTCTGAAGAAGGGTCTTGACCCAAAATGTCATCTATTCCTTTTCTCCAGAAATGCTGCTTGACCCGCTGAGTTACCCCAGCATTTTGTGTCAACCTTCTGCATATCATCAATGATGTGAATATTCTGTCTTTCCTAACACATTGCTTATATTCTGTTACCTCTAAAAGGTTTAATTCACTGTGGAAATTTGTAAAGCATTGAACAATATGTTTGAATTGTGTTTTATAAAGACAATATACAAAAAAAAATTGGGGTGTTATATTGGTAATAATTGTGACCTTGTTATGCAGTCTGCTCTAATGGGATGATCCCCACTTTTGCATGGCTCCATCTTATGTGGTGGTGTTGCTTCTTGTGCAAAACATTCCAGGCTGACATCTCATAAGCATACGTATATAATCAGTATTTTATGAGAATGGATGGTGCAGTGGTTTTAAGAAAAAAATGTACTTACAGGATGGTGAAGTGAAGTGGAATAAAAAGCACAGAGACAGGCATGAAGGATCAAGAATCGCAGAGATGAAAATATTTTAGATTGGGATAACTGAACCAAAGAGAAAGGGATAATGATCAGCTAGAGAGGGTCTATTGTTGCATTTTTGGTTTGATCATGTCCAAACTGATTGTCTGAACAATTCATTACTTGTATACATTTACTGTCTTGTTTCTTGAATCAGTGCTTCAAAGTATATAGCTCAAATGAAAGCCAAGTAGATAAAATGAAAACTCTCTGCTGATTATTAGTATTCTCACGTAATTAAATCAGTACAATTTGTCCTCTTCCTGGTAGACAGAAGTTATAAGTTGCATTTAAGTTGATGATATTTTAATTTAGCAAGGCTATTCAACGAGGCCATTAGGCCAAAGTGCCATGGAAGCTAAAAATGTCTCCATAATGACACTTGGTATATTTTGCAGGGCAAAGCACCGGTAAGTCTTATACTTTTTTTTCTCACGTCATGCAAGATCTAGTTGGATGCAAAATGGAGGGAAGTGTCACGTTTCAACACGTCTTCTTTCACCTCAATTAGTAAATAGACGTGGTGTTTTTGCAAACATTGACTGACAGCTGTACTGATGTTTCTGTTTTATTTGCAGGTAAAGATAATTGTCCCTAACAGCACTGCAGGGCTGATAATTGGGAAGGGAGGTGCAACAGTGAAGGCAGTCATGGAACAGTCAGGAGCTTGGGTACAACTCTCTCAAAAGCCAGATGGGATAAACTTGCAAGAGAGAGTGGTGACGGTGAGTGGGGAACCCGAACAGAACCGCAAGGCCGTCGAACTTATCATCCAGAAAATCCAAGAGGACCCGCAGAGTGGCAGCTGTCTTAACATCAGCTATGCCAATGTCACCGGTCCAGTGGCCAACTCCAACCCAACCGGATCCCCTTACGCCAACACAGCTGAGGTGTTGCCAACTGCTGCGGCTGCCGCAGGGCTGTTAGGACACGCTAACCTTGCTGGGGTCGCTGCATTCCCAGCGGTTTTATCCGGCTTCACGGGAAACGACCTGGTGGCCATCACCTCTGCACTCAACACTTTAGCCAGCTATGGATACAACCTGAACACACTGGGTTTGGGTTTGAGTCAAGCAGCGGCCACGGGTGCATTGGCTGCAGCAGCAGCCAGTGCTAATCCCGCGGCGGCTGCTGCAGCCAACCTGCTGGCGACCTATGCAAGCGAAGCCTCGGGCGGCGTCAACCCAATGGGTGGGACAGCGGGGACCTTTGCCCTGAGTAGCCTCGCCGCCGCAACGGCCGCCACTAACGGCTACTTCGGCGCTGCTTCTCCACTGGCGGCCAGCGCTATCCTGGGCTCAGACAAGTCGACAGACGGATCAAAGGACGTGGTGGAAATAGCCGTCCCAGAAAACCTCGTCGGTGCAATATTGGGGAAAGGCGGGAAGACGTTAGTGGAGTATCAGGAATTGACTGGTGCAAGGATACAGATCTCCAAAAAGGGGGAGTTTGTGCCTGGCACAAGAAATCGGAAGGTGACCATTACGGGAACGCCCGCTGCCACCCAAGCTGCTCAGTATTTAATAACACAGCGGATCACATACGAGCAAGGCGTGCGCGCAGCCAACCCACAGAAAATCGGGTGATTTTCAGACCCTTTACAAGATTCTCCTTTACCCTCCCCCTCTCCCCCCCTCCCTCCCTCCTTCCCTCCCTCTACCCCCTTTTCAAACGAGAAAGGATGTACTGTACTTTGCAGAAGTGACGTTTTTTTCTGTATTAATATATTATATGCAAAAGAATGCGACTATGTTGAAGATGTGTATATGTAAATAGTATATGTTTTACCAGATGTTTCATAGAAAGTAATTTTTTCTCAATCTGTTTTGGTTCCCTATACTTTGCTTGTGTATATTTGTCGAGAGTGTTTCTAGTGTCAGGAGATCTTAGCCTGCCATTGTACCAGCATTATCGTAGTTAATGACTGAATGTAGATAGCGATACACGTGTAGTTTTCGATATTAGTTCAAACTAAAAGAAGCAGATAATGCTACGTACTACTGTTAGGTCGGGGTATGGTAGGGTCAGCGACCTAAAATGGAGTGAGGCCAAAGCACTGTCCTGATCGTCTTACTTCCTGCTTAGGGTATATTAAAGTAGGAAATAAAATATTTTGGAAATAATTTTTAAAATACAAAAAAAAAAATCAAAGCAATATAGTTGCAAAGCACTGTATAAAATATAAAAAAAGGTTAAAACTGTGGAAGATTA